>NC_057386.1:56263254-56314938 GCF_019320065.1 Cervus canadensis | reverse complement strand
TTCTTGCCACCACTTCTTAATATCTTCTGCTTCTGTTAGGTCCATACCGTTTCTGTCCTTTATTGAGCCCATTTTTGCATGAAATGTTCCCTTGGTTTTTCTATTTTTCTTGAAGAAATCTCTAGTCTTTCCCATTCTGTTGTTTTCCTCTATTTCTTTGCATTGATCACTGAGGAAGGCTTTCTTATCTCTTTGGCTATTCTTTGGAACTCTGCATTCAAATGGGAATATCTTTCCTTTTCTCCTTTACTTTTCACTTCTCTTTGTTTCACAGCTATTTGTAAGGCCTCCTCAGACAACCATTTTGCCTACCTTCCTTCTGTTATTGAAGCTCTGCAAATCTTATGTATATAATTTGGGTATTTGCATATTTATTAACTATGAAAGAATAGTTTTCTTCTGTATTGATCTATATAATCTATTTTTTAAGATAGAGTCTCACTCTCATTAAGAGAACAAAATAAAGATTTCAATCACATATTTATTCTGCAGCTGTTCTTTACAATTTTAAGGAAATAGCTATCCAGTTGGTACAATTAGGTATTTTGTTAATTAAATGCAATAGATAGTGGTTGCCCTAGGTTTCATTTGATGATTTCTAGTATCAGCAAAAAATCGAATCACTGTACTCGTATTAAACATAAAACTTAATTTTTCTGTGGTGATTTCAAAAGTTATTCAGAATGTTATAATATTTCAGGATATTCACAATTACTATAGTTTTCATTGTAATGTCATAGGGGCAACAGATAATTTTCTTTTTAGTGGTGAAATTTCAGTAAACTTGCCATTTAATAAAATGCCCTAATCCTTTATTTATCTTAATTATTTAAGTACTACACACACACACAATCTTTATTGCATCTCATAAATATACAGTTCTTTAGAGACAAGGCATCTTCTCTTTGACATTTTTCCATTTTATTGAGTGATACTCACAGAGGGAAATAGACAGCCATCTGTCTTCAATGCAATCGTTTGTAATCTGTTAGGATAATTGAACTGTCAACTTGGCCCAGAGAGGATCGCTGGCCAATAGAACATTTGTTTGCTTTGTGGTATGCAGTGCTCTTATTTTAATATGCCTTGTTAGTGCAAATACCACCGTCTCAAAACTACTAATAAGGAGGAAAGAAGTGCTCAGTGCTACACATGAGAATAAACTGCCAAAATAATGTATATGTAATAGCAATGATAAATAATCTGTCACCAACTCTGAAATATCAGTTTCATTCCTGTCACCACAAATCTCCAGTTTGACTTTCTTGTGCTTCAGTTGTGTTTGTGAGCATAAATATTTTAAATTTTAATTTTTTCATGTGTAGTGCATTGATGTTTTATAACCTATTTTGTTCCAGAATCTTACCAAAATATATTCATAGATGAATGGAAACACAATGCATTTATGTAACTCTAAGAATTATTTATGCTTTTTTTTTTTTTTTGGTTGATATGTTCATAAAAAAGCAAAACAGCTAAATATATTCCATATAGATTGATAATCTCTTTTGAAACTCTTTTTTTACAAATGAAGTCTGGGTTCAGCTTAACCATGCTGAGACAAGCTAGCCAAAATGTCAAGAACTTTGGGGAGAACAAGTAGTTAATGTTACCTCGGACTGACCAAGACTATAGTCTCAGGTTCACTGCAGAAAGATAACAGTACAACTGCTAGTTAAATCAGCCTGTAAATAACCCAAATTAAACTGAAATTTATTAGAAAAGTCTTCCCTTCCACAGTTGGGAAAGAACTGTCCTTCACCCAGATTCCATTCCTCTTGGGCACTTGCTAATTAATATTATCTCAAGTTATATTACGGGTTTACATTATGGGTTATATTATTTTGTTGTTGTTGTTATTGTTGTTGCAAATTGCTAAAATTCCAAAGACAGGGCTTGGTTTCAATAGAAAAATAAAGTCAAAAAATTAATACAGTCTGCTTTTGTTATTTAAAACAATTATCTTTTTTCCTTATAACTCTCTACAAGAGAATTTTAAGAGAATTTCCTGCTTTTTGATTACACATGTCGAAATGTTCAATGAATTCTTCAATGAATAGTCAAAAAATATATAGTACTTGAAATATTCCCAGGATTTTGTGTCTACTTATTTAACATTTGCAGTTTGTTAGAATGCTAACATATATATTTTGACTCCCTAGGGCATGTGATATTTTTGATAATTAGGAAGCTAATGTTTGGAACATCAAATCCACCATGGTTTATATGTTATATCCTTAAACCATAGCATATTTGATAACACTTTAAAATTTAAACTGCTTTAAGATTTATACTGCTATATATGATTTTTATATAATAGTGAAAAGTATCAGTTACTCAGCTGTGTTTGACTTTGCAAACCATGGACTGTATGTAGCCCACCAGGCAGGAATACTGGAGTAGGTAGCTTCCATTCTCTTCTCCAGGTACCCACGTCTCCTGCCTTGCAGGTGGATTCTTTACTGTCTGAGCCACCAGGGAAACCTTTACATAATAGTTGGGACAGAGAATCCAAAAGCAGGTTTGGAAAATGTGTAATTTAAAATTTGGGGGATTCAACTTCCCTTATTTGGAGGTGAGAAAAGCATGATTTTGATTATTTTTTATGAGCATCAATAACAGCTAGCTATGTCTTAATCCATTTGGGCTTCTATAACATATAAACAATCAACTGTGTGGCTTATAAACACATTCACTTCTTACAGTTCTGAAGGCTGGAAAGTCCAAGATCATGGTACTGACAGTTCGCTGTTTAAATTTTCATTGTATCCTTATAGGGCGGAAAGGACAAGGGACCTCTCTGAGATTGCTTTTATAAGGACACTAATTCTATTTGTGAAGACTCTGCACTTATAACCTAATTACCCATGCAAATACCCTACCACCTAAAACCATCACATTGTGGGTTAGGATTTCAGCATAAAATTTTGGGGAGATACACGTATTCAGACAAAAGCAAGCTGCAAAACTAAAGATATAATCTGAAATAAGCTTAGACCCTCTCTGAAAACCTGGTCCTCAAACAGCAAATGCTGAGTAATCAGGGATTGAAGATGTGGAAGCATTTAGTCAATTAGAAAAGTAAACTATCTGTAGAAAGGAAATATAATTCTGGAAGTCTCCTTTAAAGTGCTAATTCATTCATTTATACTTATTCATTCATCCTGAAAAACAACTTGATGAGGACCTACAGTGATCAAGACAGGGAGTGCAGAAGTAGTAAATCGTTAAGTTTAGATTGAGGACCTTTGCATTGAATATTGAGGAAAGCTTTCTTATCAATGATCAATGCAAAGAAATAGAGGAAACAATAGAATGGGAAAGACTAGAGATCTCTTCAAGAAAATTATGTTCCATGCAAAGATGGGCACAATAAAAGACAGATGGTATGGACCTAACAGAAGCAGAAGATATTAAGAAGAGGTAGCAAGAATACACAGAAGAACTAAAAGAGATCTTCATGACCCAGATAAACACAATGGTTTGATCACTCTAGGTGAGTACCTAGAGCCAGACATCCTGGAGTGTGAAGTCAAATGGGCCTTAGGAAGCATCACTATGAACAAAGCTAGTGGAGGTGATGGGATTCCAGTTGAGCTCTTTCAAATCCTAAAAGATGATGCTGTGAAAGTGCTGCAATCAATATGCCAGCAAATTTGGAAAACTCAGCAGTGGCCACAGGACTGGAAAAGGTCAGTTTTCATTCCAATCCCTAAGAAAGGCAATCCCAAAGAATGCTCAAACTGCCTCACAATTTCATTCATCTCACACACTAGCAAAGTAATGCTCAAAATTCTCCAAGCCAGTCTTCAACAGTATGTGAACCATGAACTTCCAGAAGTGTAAGCTGGATTTAGAAAAGACAGAGGAAACAGAGATCAAATTGCCAATATTCATTGGATCATAGAAAAAGCAAGAGAGTTCCAGAAAAACATCTATTTCTGCTTTATTAACTAAACCAAAACCGTTGACAGTGTGAATCACAACAGACTGTGGAAAATTCTTAAATAGATGGTGATACCAGACCACCTTACCTTCCTCTTGAGAAATCTGTTGGCAGGCCAAGAAGCAACAGTTAGAACCAGACATGGAACAACAGACTGGTTCCAAATTTGGAAAGGAGTACGTCAAGGCTGTAGATTGTCACCCTGCTTATTTAACTTACATGCAGAGTACATCATGCAAAATGCTGGGCTGGATGAAGCACAAGCTGGAATCAAGATTGCCAGAAGAAATATCAATAACCTCAGATATGCAGATGACATCATCCTTATAGCAGAAAGCACAGAAGAACTAAAGAGCTTCTTGATGAAAGTGAAAGAGGAGAGTGGAAAGTAGGCTTAAAACTCAACATTCAGAAGACTAAGATCATGGCATCCACTCCCATCACTTCATGACAAATAGATGGGCAAACATTGCAAACAGTGAAAGACTTTGTTTTTTGCACTCCAAAATCACTTTAGATGGTGACTGCAGCCATGAAGGTAAAAGATGCTTGTTCCTTGGAAGAAAAGCTGTGACCAATTTAGACAGCATATTAAAAAGCAGAGACATTACTCTGCCAACATAACTCCATCTAATCAAAGCTATGGTTTTTCCCGTGGTCATGTACGGATGTGGGAGTTGGACTATAAGAAAATGGAGTGCAGAATTGATGCTTTTGAACTGTGATGTTGAAGAAGACTTTGAAAGTTCATTGGACTCCAAGGAGATCCAACCAGTCGATCCTAAAGGCATTCAGTCCTGAGTATTCTTTGGGAGGACTGATGCTGAAGCAGAAACTGCAATACTTTGGGCACCAAAAATGGGAAGAACTGACTCGTGGAAAAAGACCCTGATGCTGGGAAAGTTTGACGGTATTAGAAGGGAAAGACAGAGGATGAAATGGTTCGATGGCATCACTGACTCAATGGACATGAGTTTGAGTAAGCTCTGGGAGTTGATGATGAACAGGTAGGGAAGCCTGGCATCCTGAAGTCTGTGGGTTTGCAAAGATTCAGACACGACTGAGTGACTGAACTGATTGAGAACCTAAGAAAAACTTGATGGGTGGAAATGAGAAGTAATTCTGTAGTACAGGAAATAAGTTACCCAAGGATACATGTGAAAAAATGTGTTTGGATGGGATTGCCTAGAGAGAATAGAGGAATAAATTTGGTATGTAGAGGTACATCAGTTCAACGAGAATTGTGATATTGTTGTTTAGTTGTTAAGTCATGTCCAACTCTTTGTGACTCCATGGACTGTAGCCCACTAGTCTCCTGTGTTCCTGGGATTTTTCCAGGCAAGAATACTGGACTGGGTTGCCATTTCCTTCTCAAGGGGTTCTTGTTGACCCAGGGATCAAGCCCACATCTCCTGCTTGGCAGGCAGATCTTTTACCACTGAGCCACCTGGGAAATGGTTACTTATTGCCAGTAACTCTAGATTCAAAGTAATGCCAAACTTAATCGTAAAAAAATTGTTCTAAAATATTTAACAAATATTTACTATAAAAAAAAAGAGCAGCAGAAGCAAAACATGAGCCATACAGTTAGGTAAGATTTAAAGCTGAAGTTAGCTGCATAAGTAGGGTTTCAGATGTCAGGAATGGAGCTCATTAGTTTCAATCATAAGAGAGCCAAATCCAAAAGAAAACTATGATGTATATTAACTTCCCCTTGGGTATGTCTATCTGCATATTACTTTAGACACACTCCCCTGCTTTTTTGAATAAACAATAAAATCACGTGTTCATTTGTTAAAACATGTTACATCCTAAAGACTATAGTCTTTAATAACTCAGAGGTAGTCATTGTTTATAATTAGATAGCTTCTTTTCCCTCAGATTCAGGTGGTTTTATATAGCTAGAGCATGCTGTACATACCAATGTGGTCGCTTTCTTCACTTAGTGTCACCTGTGGTTTCTTAAATAATATATTTATGTCATAGCATAAGCGAATTTCATTTTTTAGCCTGTGAAGGAATTTTTCTTCTTTCAGACAGTATATCTGAAAAGCTCAAGAACTGTGAATTTAATCAATCTTCAGCTGATTGATTTACATCAAAGGAAAATATCAGGATCAATTTTTTTTTTTTTTTCATTTTAAATAGAGCTCCTGGATAAAAAGCAAAGGGGGAATGTTATCTAAATAAGTGATCATACTTTCTACTTTACCTCCTGATTTGCTTTTCACATTTTCATTTTTCACTGAATATATATGTTTATATCTGTGACAGCTTTGCCTAGAGAAACTAGCTCATCAAGGACATGAACTTTATGGTCTCTCATGACTTTTTTCAAGCTCTCATCCCCAAAATCCTAGTCCATTTATATATCAGCATAAAGTGGGGAAAAAAAAGTCTATTCCAGGATAAAAATATCTTAAATATATATTTGCATTTTTAATACAGTTAGTATTAAAGCTGTGTATTAAGCCCCATATGCAATCTTTGCCTTCTATAAAAATAAAAATTCTCTCTCTATTGTGGATGGTTAAGGAAAAATATTCTCACCAGTCAATCTAATGAACTGTTCATACTTACTAAAATCTCATGCCAAACTCCTAGGTACCATTTAAAGGATAATTCCCCAAACAGAACACTTTATTCCTTTCATTCTAGATGGTATATAGGCAAAATCCAACCAGTATTTGCAATGTGTAGCAGTCAAGGCACTAAATACTAATATAACAAATAATACATTCAATGGACCTCTTTGGTAAATGCTGTCTTTACTCTTTAAAAATATATTAAAAAGGTGATAGTTGAAACTACAATATAAATGGAAATCCCATCTAATTTCCTGCAGGTCTATAAGAACCTTAATGAATTTATCTCCTTGGCAGCTTGTGATTTAGCTGCCCAGATCCAACCTTGGGAAAAGTGATATTCCCCTGTGTCACTCAAGAGCATAAGATGAGTTTTAAGTTGCCAAAACTTTCATTAAAATTTTATGTAACCCATCTCTAGAGCATGGAAGTTGCATAACAACTTACAATAAATGAATTATGCATGGCAGTTTCTATATTCACCCTGTCTTATGTTTAGTTTCTAAGCATACATACAGTGCAGATCTCATAAGCTTGCTATGCTGTATTCTAAAAGAAGTATTCTGTGTCACTGATTGAAAAGAGCAAAAAAAGTCTTAAGGAGGCTCAAATTTATATTTATTAATATATAAACAAAGCCCCCCAACTGTGATTCACCAAAAAATTGAAATCATTCAAAGACATAAACAGAAGATTTACTGAAATCTTCAGTAAATACGATCCCACACAATACAAAGTTTAGGGTTTAGTGAGAAATTAATAAAGTTTAAGCAATTAGAGTATCATGATATTCAGTTCAGTTCAGTTCAGTCGCTCAGTCATATCCAACTCTTTGCGACCCCATGAATCGCAGCACGCCAGGACTCCCTGTCCATCACCAACTCCTGGAGTCCACCAAAACCCATGCCCATCGAGTTGGTGATGCCATCCAGCCATCTCATCCTCTGTCGTCCCCTTCTCCTCCTGCCCCCAATCCCTCCCAGCATCAGGGTCTTTTCCAATGAGTCAACTCTTCGCATGAGGTGGCCAAAGTATTGGAGTTTCAGCTTCAGCATCATTCCGTCCAATGAACACCCAGGACTGATCTCCTTTAGGATGGACTGGTTGGATCTCCTTGCAGTCCAAAATCATCATATGAAGCAGTCCTTAATCTTCTGAACTAGAATCAAGAAATCCAAGGTAAGAATTTACCAGACATAAACTCTTCATGCCAATATATTTTTTTTAACTCTGTTTATATGATGCTATGTTAGGAGGCCCAAGACCACACCCAGGTTCAGTGATTTACTATAAAGACTCACAAGAATCAACATAAGATTTATTACATCAAAATGAGAAAGGAATAAATCCAGTAAATCATGGAGTTGTATGGGTGAAGTGCAGGGCAATCAGGCCCAAGCTTCCAAGTGTCTTCTCCCTGTGGTATCACACAGGGCATACTTAATTTCTCTAGCATCGTTAGTGCTAGTGTGTGTGAAGTGTTATCTACTAACAGAGCATATTTGAAAGTCAGTGTCTAAGACTTTAATTTGGAGAAAATCACATAAACACCCTCTGCTTATCATGTACCAAATTTCCTGGCTCCCAGAACAAAAGCAAATGTTCAACATAAAGCACATTGCTTGTACAGGTTAGGCACAATTAAGTACTCTTCTTAGTTCTGGGAAAGGTAGAAATTCTGGAGTCAGCTTCCCAGATACTAGCCAAGGCTGAAACTTGCAAACAGCTTTTTCTGTTAATTCTTCTTTGCACAAACACCATCCAAGGAAATTAGTTGTTTCCATTATAGTTAATTTTGTCATATCTCTTAAGACTATTTCCACCATGACAATGCAAAATATGTGTTCAAATGTGAAGTTGGTAAGAAATGTAGAATAGCACATCTTTATATAGAATTCCCATCTTATAGATTTAGTAGCTGTGAATAATCTCAAGGGCATAGAGGTATAAAAGTTAGGAAATTATGAGATTTGAGTGTGTATTACTCTTGTTTTTATTTTTTACTATTTTTGAATAATGGTTGTGTTGGCAGCTAACATGTAAAATTCCTGAAAATTGCTTTTCAGTGCAGACTTTGACGTACTTCAATAATGAAAGCACTTATTAACCCTCTGTTCTCATCATTTCTACTAAAATCTATTGACTAACTTTCCAAGTCAAGCGATGGGGAAGTATACTCCTTCCATGAAAGCAGTGGAGAAGGATGAAATGTTTAGTTTAAAAAGTTCTAACTTATCCCAGAAACTCTTATTTTGAGAAGTATTTTATAGTTTTCATAATGTTTCCACTGGCCTTATTTATTTAAGTCTAACTTAATTTTATGACTAATGAAATTAAAGTTCTAGCTTTGTTCTTTTTAACTAATATTCTCCACTCATTTCAATCCCAAAGAATGTAATGCCAAAGAATGTTCAAACTACCACACAACTGCACTCATTTTACATGCTCGCAAGGTAATACTCAAAATCCTTCAACCTGGGCTTCAACAGTATGTGAACCAAGAACTTCCAGATGTTCAAAGTGGATTTGGAAAAGGCAGAGCAACCAGAGATCAAATTGCCAACATCTCATGGATCATAGGAAAAGCAAGAAAGTTCCAAAAAAAAAAAAAAAAAATCAACTTTTGCTTCATTGATTACACTAAAGCCTCTGACTGTGTGGATCACAGCAAACTGTGGGCAATTCTTAAAAAGATAGGAGTACCGGATCACCTTACCTGCCTCCCCAGAACCTCTATGCAGGTCAAGAAGAAACAGTTAGAGCTTTTTCTAAATGAAAACAAACTCTTGGATGGATGAACAGACTGGTTCCAAACTGGAAAAGGAGTAGGGCAAGGCTGGATATTGTCACCCTGATTATTTAACTTATATGCAAAGTACCTCATGCAAAAATGCCTGGGTGGGTGAAGCACAAGCTGGAATCAAGATTTCCAGGAGAAATAGCAATAACCTCAGATATGCAGATGACACCACTCTTATGGCAGAAAGTGAAAAAGAACTAAAGAACCTCTTGATGAAGGTGAAAAAAGAGAGTGAAAAATTTGGCCTAAAACTCAGTATTCAAAAAGCTAAGATCATGGCTTCTAGTACCATCACTTCATGGCCAATAGATGGGGAGGCAATGGAAACAGTGTCAGACTTTATTTTTCTGGGCTCCAAAATCACTGCACATGGTGACTGCAGTCATTAAATCAAGAGATCCTTGCTCCTTGGAAGAAAAGCTATGACAATATCAGACAGCATATTAAAAAGCAGAGACATTACTTTGTTGACAAACGTCTGTCTAGTCAAAGCTATGGTTTTTCCAGAAGTCATATATGGATGTGAGTGTTGGACCATAAAGAAGGCTGAAGAGTGAAGAATTGATGTTTTTGAACTGTGGTGTTGAAGAAGACTCTTGAGAGTCCCTTGGACTGCAAGAAGATCCAACCAGTTAATCCTAAAGGATATTATTGGAAGTATTCATTGGGAGGACTGATGCTGAAGCTGAAGCTCCAATCCTTTGGCCACCTGATGTGAAGAGCCAACTTGTTGAAAATGATCCTGAAGCTGGGAAGGATTGAAGACAGAAGGAGATGAGGATGCCAGATGTTGAGATGGTTGGATGGTTGCTTGAGCAAACTCCAGGAAATGGTGAAGGAAAGGGAAGCTTGGTATGCTACAATCCATGGAGTCACAAAGAGTCAGACAGGACTGAGTGACTGAACAACTACAACAAAAGCCATCCACTCAATGGTAGATTATAGTCAACACAGAATAAAGCTAACTTTTCCAAGAGGCTTATAAACTCCCTGGACATTGAGTTTATAGTTTCTAGGCAAGTTCCTTCTAAAATTCTGCTTAAGATCTCTTCCAATCCATTGCTGTGCTTAGTCATTCAGTCATGTCTCACTCTTTGTTACCCTATATACTGTAGCTTGCCAGGCTTCTCTGTCCATAGGGATACTCCAGGCAAGAATACTGGAGTGGGTTGCCATGCCATCCTCCAGGTGCTCCTTCTAACCCAGGGATTGAATCCAGGTCTCCCAGATTGCAGGCAGATTCTTTATCATCTGAGTCACCAGGGAAACCCAAGAATACTGAAATGGGTAGCCTATTCCTTCTTCAGGGGATCTTTCCAACCCAGGAATTGAACTGAGGTCTTCTGCATTACAGGAGAATTATTTACCAGCTGAATTACTGGGAAATACCTAGGGAAGCATTATAAAGCTTGAAATAGTAGACTCTCCAAGTCTCCAGTCCCTGGAATCTGCTTGTGACTAATAAGTGCAAACGCTATAGATTCAACTATGTAAAATAATCTATAGAGCTGGACTACTTAACCCAATATTGGTTGATAATCAGTACTTTTTTATCCTGGAGAAGTCAGTTCACTCCTCAGCCAATGAATATATGCCCTATTGCACTTGAGATGTCTCATTTTCTATAAAATTATGTCCACACTGCTAATTAAACAAAAACAGGGAGGTGACATGCCAAAGTAAAGCATTCTTGTGTGATTTACATTCAGTTCCAATCATCCCTAAAGTCTTTAAAATCACTTAAAAATAGGCTAATTGCCTCAGAGAGTTTTATTCTTCCAGGATTGTAAAAACTCATAGTAATGACTATCCATTCACTTTTAGTGCTGAAAATGTCTCCAAGAGACATTTCATTAGCAGACACCTTTAAGGCTTATAGACAATCAGTACCACAACCACCACTTCTAACTCCAGTCTAGTAGCCTCCTAGTTGCTGGGTAATATTCATTGGTGTTCTCGCAAACTAAATTATAAACCCCTTCAGAATAAGAATTTTATTTTATCTGTCCATTGTATTACTTTAGACTCCTATAGAATCCTGAAGTAATGAATGAGAGAACAGAAAATAGGAACAATTGTTACTATCTGCAATTCATTTATTGCACTAATTAAATTTTCTTCTCAGTTAGGGATGCATGTGCTTATGCAAAATTCATTAAATCCACAAGTATTCCATGCCAAAAAATATTTTGCAGATGATAGCACAGGACATACAATGGGGTCTTGCCCTAAATTTATAACTCTCCTTCTAACTTCCATCCCTCTGACCTTGCCACAGCAAGCTGTATGCTTCCCTGCCTTTGTTCCCCATAGTTTATGTTTTCTAATGTGCTAATAATTCTGTCTAAAGTTAACTGACATTTTCAGCCTTATGATACTTCAACTATCAGTTTGAACATGACTGCTACTAGATAATTCTCCTTGATCCCAAAGTCTAGGTAAGAGATCTGTCTTTATCCCCACTATATGAAATGACTATATCTACCTTTAGTAAAGGGGGACTTACAAATAGCTGACAAAAGAAGAGAAGCTAAAGGTAAAGGAGAAAAGGAAAGATATACCTATTTGAATGTAGATTTCCAAATAATAGCAAAGAGAGATAAGAAAGCCTTCCTCAGTAATCAAAGCAAAGAAATAGAGGAAAACAATAGAAACAGAAAGACCAGAGATCTCTTCAAGAAAATTAGAGATACCAAGGGAATATTTCATGCAAACATGGGCACAAGAAAGAGCAGAAATGGTATGGACCTAACAGAAGCAGAAGATATTAAGAAGAGGTGGCAAGAATACACAAAGGAATGTACTAAAGAGATCTTCATGACCCAGATAATCACGATGGTGTGATCACTCACCTAGAGCCAGACATCTTAGAAAGTGAAGTCAAGTGGGCCTTAGGAAGTGTCACTATGAACAAAGCTAGTGGAGGTGATGGAATTCCAGTTGAGCTATTTCAAATCTTTAAAGATGATGTTGTGAAAGTGTTGCATTCAATACACGAGCAAATTTGGAAAACTCAGCAGTGGCCAGAGGACTGGAAAAGGTCAGTTTTCATTCCAACCCCTGAGAAAGGCAATGCCAAAGAATACTCAAACTACCACACAATTGCCCTCATCTCACATGCTAGCAAAGTAATGCTCAAAATTCTCCAAGTTAGGCTTCAACAATATGTGAACCGTGAACTTCCAGGTGTTCAAGCTGGATTTAGAAATGGCAGAGGAACCAGAGATCAAATTGCCAACATCTGCTGGATCATCAAAAAAGCAATAGAGTTCCAGAAAAACATCTATTTCTGCTTTATTGACTATGCCAAAGCCTTTGACTGTGTGGATCACAATAAACTGTGGAAAATTCTGAAAGAGATGGGACTATCAGATCACCTGAGCTGCTTCTTGAGAAATCTGTTTGCAAATCAGGAAGCAACAGTTAGAACTGGACGTGGAACAACAGACTGGTTCCAAATAGGGTAAAGAGTATGTCAAGGCTGTATATTGTCACCCTGCTTAATTAACTTATATGCTGAGTACATCCTAAGAAATCCTGGGCTGGAAGAAGCACAAGCTGGAATCAAGATTGCTGGGAGAAATATCAATAAACTCAGATATGCAGATGATAGCACACTTATGGAAGAAAGTGAAGAAGAACTAAAGAGCCTCTTGATGAAAGTGGAAGAGGAGAGTGAAAAAGTTGGCTTAAAGCTTAACATTCAGAAAACTAAGATCATGGCATCTGGTCCCATCACTTCATGACAAATAGATGGGGAAACAGTGAAAACAGTGGCTGACTTTATTTTGGGGGGCTCCAAAATCACTGCAGATGGTGATTGCAGCCATGAAATTAAAAGCCGCTTACTCCTTGGCAGGAAAGTTATGACCTACCTAGACAGCATATAAAATAGAGAGACATTACCTTGCCAACAAAGGTCCATCTACTCAAGGCTATGGTTTTTCCAGTGGTCATGTATGGATGTAAGAGTTGGACTGTGAGGAAAGTTGAGCACTGAAAAATTGATGCTTTTGAACTGTGGTGTTGGAGAAGACTCTTGAGTCCCTTGGACTGCAAGGAGATCCAACCAGTCCATCCTAAAGATCAGTCCTGAGTGTTCATTGGAAGGACTGATGTTGAAACTGAAACTCCAATACTTTGGCCACTTGATGCAAACAGCTGACTCATTTGAAAAGACCCTGATGCTGAAGAAGATTGAAGGCAGAAGAAGAAGGGGATGACAGAGGATGAAATAGTTGGATGGCATCACCAACTCAGTGGACATAAGTTTGGATAAACTCCAGAAGTTGGTGATGGACAGGGAGGCCTGGCGTGCTGCAGTCCATGGGGTTTCAAAGAGTCAGACTTGACTGAGAGACTGCACTGAACTGAACCTTGATATTACCATGCTGAAATTATTGACTATCTCCATGGCTGTACTAAGGTGTCAGCCTCTGAAGAACAGAGGTCTTATTGGACCTGACTTTTCTTTCCAGAATCTTTGGGTTCCAGCAAAACATTGACCCTCAATACATGCTTATAAAGCGGGTGGGGGAACTGCAAATAATAAATGCTGGAGAGGATGTGGAGAAAAATGAATCCTCTTGCACTGTTGGTGGGAATGCAAATTGATATAGCCTATGGAGAGCCTTATGGAGATTCCTTAAAAACTAGGAATAAAGCTACTGTATGATCCAGCAATCTCTCTACTTAGCATGTGCCCCAAGAAAATCATAATTCAAAAAGGCACATGTACTCCAATATTCATTGTAGCATAACTTACTATAACCAAACCATGGGAGTAACCTAGATGTCCACCTACAGATGAATGGATTAAAAAAAACTATAGCATGTATATACAATGGAATAGTACTCAACCATAAAAAGGAACAAGTATGAGTTGAACTGAGGTGGATGAACCTAGAGCCTGTTATGCAGAATGAAGTAAGTCAGAAAGAGAAAAAAGCAAATGTCATATATTAATGCATATACATGGAATCTAGAAAAATGGTACTGATGAACCTCTTTGCAGGGCAAGAATACATACACAGACACAGAGAACAGACTTATGGAGGTTGTGGGGGAGGGAGAGCATGGCATGAATTCAAAGAGTAACTTTGAAACATATACGTCACACTATGCAAAATAGATAGCAAGTGGGAAGTTGCTGAATGATGCAGGGAGCTCAACCTGGTTCCCTGTGACAGTTTAGAGGGGTGGGATGGAGGGTGGAATGAGGTGGGTTGGGAGAGCAGTTCAAGAGGGAGGGAATATATGACTTACGGCTAATTCATGTTGTATGGCAGAAGTCACACAATGGTGTAAAGCAATCATCATCCAATTTAAAGTTGTTTTTTTTTTTAATAAGCATTTTAAAAATTACAGAGGTGCTTCTGGTATTAATAAAAAAATTCAAATTCTTCACTTCATGTGTTTTTTTTTTCTTCATATAGCTACTTTTATAAAGAATACTCTTATCCTTCCCTCTTTTCCTAAATTCTATTGATTCTTCAGGGCCCACCCATCCCTAGACCCACCCATTACAGTGTTGTTTTCATGTTCACTAGCACAACATTCATTCTGCAGTCCATAGATCAAGGAGTCATTTTGGCTTTTAAGTCTTATTCTTTAAAAAATGCACTTTGTAGGGTTATAGCTGCCATGGACAGTGATTTTTCTGCTGGATCTGGGCAAAGTAAATTGAAAATCTTTTGGAAAGTGTTCACAATTCTAGATGCCATTAAAATCATCCATAATTCATGCAAAGAGATCAAAATGATAACATTAATAATTTGGAAGAAGTTAATTTTAATCCTCAGGGATGACTTTAAGGGGTTCAAGACTTCAGTGGAGGATGGAGCCTAAAGATATGACTGAATTGTTGCAATCTCATAATAAACTAATGGATAAGAAGTTGCTTCTTACAAATTGGCCAAGAAAATTATTTCTAAGACAAAATCTACACCTAGTGAAGAAGCTGTGAAGATGATTAAAATGACAACAAAGGACTTAAGATCGAAACTCACTGAAGGCTCAAATGATGATTAGCATATTTTAGCAATAAAGTATTTTTTAAATTAAGTGCATACACTTTTCTAGACATAATGCTATTGCACATTTAAAGACTACAGTATAATATAAACATAATTCAGTATCTCTGAGGTATGCCTGTACTTTCCAAGTTTTCCCCTGGAAGTTTCAAGAAACTACAGAGTTCCAAAATAGTTACATCAGACAGATTATTTCAGTACAGATGCTGTCTGGATGGGGAAGAAGATTTCTGGTGCTTCCTATTTCACCATCTTTCCAGAATCCCCTTTCACATTATTTCTTTTGAATGTTACTTTATATGCCTTTGTTGAATATCATTTTGTCATGATGTAGCATTTATTATGGATATTGTTGAATTCAATTTACTGAAATTTTGTTTAGATGTTTTGAATGTATGTTTATAAAGGATATTAGTCTGTAGTTTTTTGTGTATATGATATGTTTTTGCCTGGTGATGATGGCCTCAGAATGAGTTAGTTGGAAAGTATGTCTTGATTTTCAATTTTCTGGCAAATTCTTACTGCTGTATAAGTTTTATTTCCCTTTTTTGCTCTGTTCATTTCTTACTTTTTCTAATGGTGATTTTTTTTGTTTTATTTTGATCATTTTTTTTCATTTATTTATATTAGTTGGAATATAATTACTTTACAATATTATAGTGGTTTTTGCCATACATTGCTATGAATCAGCAATGGATTTACATGTGTTCCCCATCCTGAACCCCCCTCCCACCTCCCTCTATTTTGATCATTTTTTTTCTTTTTTTTTTTTTTAATAGAACCTAAATGTTTATGTTGTGTATTTCACTACTACTTATTTTTAAGTGTGGGGAAGTCTTCCCAAATAAGCGATATTTTGTGAACACTGTTAAAGAGGAGACGCGGGAATGCCTTGGCTAGTGCAAAGTATCCTTGTCTCACAAGCCAACCTCTATATGAATCAGGGTTTCAGTATCTAATAGGTAACTAGTTTTTGTTTCAGTTAACAAAGATGAATAGGTAGGTTTTCAGATTTAGAAAATAAAAATACAGAATACTTGACTAAAGTTGAATTTAAGATAAACAATAAATAGCTTTGTGTGTGCATGTAAGAATGTCACATAAAATATTTGGGACACACATATATCTTTAAATAAATCTGAAATTCAAGTTTATGTATATAGGAGAAGGCAATGGCACCCCACTCCAGTACTCTTGCCTGGGGAATCCCATGGATGGAGGAGCCTGGTGGGCTGCAGTTCATGGGGTTGCGAGGAGTCGGACGCGACTGAGCGAGTTCACTTTCACTTTTCACTTGCATGCATTGGAGAAGGAAATGGCAGCCCACTCCAGTGTTCTTGCCTGGAGAATCCCAGGGACGGTGGAGCCTAGTGGGCTGCCGTCTATGGGGTCGCACAGAGTTGGACACGACTGAAGTGACTTAGCAGCAGCATACACACACACACACACACATATATATACATATATATATATATATATATTTTTTTTTTTTCCTGAAAACCCTACTCACAGGGCCACTCACCACTCACAGTTTTCTTATGTAATGTGATACACACGGCCAGATGGCATGCCCGCGGGGTTCCCTCTTTATGCCTCGCCTTCCTTGGCACTGAGTCCTTGGCACACTGGGTTCAAACAGGGGTAGGGAGATTGCAGTTAGAGGACCCACACTGGAACCACACAGTACCTTCAGCCTCTGCCTCTGTTTAAGTACTGCCTATTTTGGAGATAGCTGTTCTTTCCAAACAGCCTGCTTTTAAAAAATTATATATTTTTTGTTTGTTTTTTTACTAAATTTTGCGACACTTCATGCTTAGTGTTAATTCTGTTTATCAGTATTTACTATTGTTACTGAACATGGAATTTCAGTTTCTCTTTCATCCTTTTTTTTTCCTATTGCTTTCAGAACTGGGTAGAAAAAACTTAGCTATCAATTTATATCTGGAGGTTTATATTTCTTATCTAATAATTTCATCAGTATCTATTTAATACTCTCATCTTGTATATTTATGTTTTTCCATTTCCTTTAAATTATATTTGTTAAATCACAACTATTAACTTGCAATATGCCAGTTTAAGAATTATTTATGTATTATTTCTGAGCCTGGTTGACCCCTCACTCCATACTTTATTGTTTTATTAATTTTTGTTTTTCTTAATCTTCATTATTTCCCCCAAATAGTATGTTGCTGTTAGGTTTGGTTTTATTTTTGTTATTACTTTACCCACTTTTTGAAAAATGGAAATACTCAAAATTATTAATTATCTATAAGAAAAGATGTATATTCTATCAAGTTAAATATGTGTATTATTATTTTCATTCTCCTTCCAAAGTCTCTTATTATGGGGTATATTTGTGTTTAACAAAATAATAATTATAGGAGTATCCCCTATCCTGAATTCTAGGAAATTAAATATTTTTAGCCTAAATATTGTTATACTAGAGCTTGCTTATATCTGAGGTTTTGCATTTTTCCTAGAGAATATGAAATGTTGAATTTTTTTATTTTTTATTTTACTGACTTTCTTTTTTTTTTTGGTAACTAGTAGGAAAGTAGTTCTATCTACTATTATATTATAGAAAGAAAAAAAAAACAATGGCCAAACTTCTTCCCCTCGATTACTTTATGATTTTTGGAACATAATCTTCCTATAGTTTCAGAGGCAGTACGTGATCTTTCTTCAGTGTATATTATATTTCAGAAGAGAGACATTTAAACAAAGATGAACTAATTTAGGAAGAATAAGAAATGAATACTACCTCTGGTAATTAAAAACTAAGACACGAAGTAGCTATGACAGTGTGCTTAATTCGGGGAATGAAACAAATTATAAAAAGGTGAAATTGTGGGTTATCTCTACTGGAAATTTCTGAAAAGCTAATTATCCAAAAACACAATGCCACCAAACAATATTCATGTTTTTAAACTTGTGATTCTAGGGCCAGTGAATCATGTATTTCTTTTGTTGACTTGACAATATCATGAATCTTTGATCAGCTGTGAATTAAGTTGGTGCCAAAGAATTGATGCTTTCAAACAGTGGTGTTGGAGAAGACTCTTGAGAGTCCCTTGGCTGCAAGGAGATCAAACCAGTCAATCCTAAAGGTAACCAACCCTGAATATTCAATGGGAAGATTGATGCTGAAGTTCCAATATTTTGGCCACCTGGTACAAAAAGTTGACGCCTTGAAAAAGACCCTGATGCTGGGAAAGATTGAGGGCAGGAAGAGAAGTGGGTGACAGAGGATGAGATGTTTGGAAAGCATTATTGACTCAATGGACATGAGTTTGAGCAAACTCCAGGAGGTAGAGAAGGGCAGGGAAGCCTGGCGTGCTGCAGTCTGTGCCAGTGAGACTAACACTAACACACAGAAATAAGACTAAGGGGGAAAAATGGAAGGTGATCCAGCTAAAAACAGAGTTCTTGTTGCTGTTGTTGTTCATTCAGTCCTGTCCAACTCTTTGAGACCCCATGGACTATAGCCCACCAGGTTCTTCTGTCCTTGGGATTTCCCAGGCAAGAATACTGGAGCAGGTTGCCATTTAGTTCTGCAGGGGATCATTCAGTCCAGGAGTTGAACCTGGGTTTCCTGCATTACAGACAAACTCTTTATCATCTGAGCCACCAGGACTGACTCATTTCTTTTTTTTTTTTAAATTTTTTTTTTTTTTACTCTTATTTCTATATGACTCATATCCTTCCAGCAGTCTAGTAAGGTATGTTCTCAGGCAAGGCCTAAGTGTAAATTCAAGCAAGCCCCAAAGCACAAAAAAAGTATGCTAAACTTGTAAAGTCCTTATAGACTTTTCAGGGCTAGGCTCAGGACTTGCAAACATAAACACTTCTACCATGTTCTATTACACAAAACAAGAAAAAAGGCCATCCCAGAAACAGTATATGGATGGTAAAACACAGAATTACAGAGCAAAGAGTATAGATACAAAAGGGCAATTAATTCATGCCAGAATAATAATCAATTAATACAGTCTTCCCTCTAGAATCAATTACCACAGTCTTTCATCTAATCATTGGTTACTTCCCATATGTCAAATATAATCACTCTTTTCCAAGAGCTCCAAAAGTGTCAACTTATCTAATCATATCTACAGGTTCAAAAACCAAAAGATCATCTAAACATGGATATCCTTAATATGGAGAACTATGAACTAAGTAAACAAGTTATTCATGCCTCCTCTATCCCCTGACATATAATAGAGTAGTGAAATAGGAAAACACAAGAGATCAGAATTTGAAATTCCCGTTTAAAGAGGCATTTAGTAGCAGTTACTGGTTCTTTTAGTCATTCTGAAATTTCTTGGCAAACATTTTCGTGTTGCAATTTGAGGAATGGTAAAGTCATCTGGTCCCATCACTTCATGGGAAATAGATGGGGAAACAGTGAGAGCAGTGTCAGACTTTATTTTTTTGGGTTCCAAAATCACTGCAAATGGTGCTTGCAGCCATGAAATTAAAAGATGCTTACTCCTTGGAAGGAAAGTTATTACCAACCTAGATAGCATATTAAAAAGCAGAGACATTACTTTGCCAACAAAGGTCCGTCAAGGCTATGGTTTTTCCAGTGGTCATGTATGGATGTGAGAGTTGGACTGTGAAGAAAGCTGAGCGCTGAAAAATTGATGCTTTTGAACTGTGGTGTTGGAGAAAACTTTTAAGAGTCCCTTGGACAGCAAGGAGATCCAACCAGTCCATCCTAAAGGAAATCAGTCCTGGGTGTTCATTGGAAGGACTGATGCTGCAGCTGAAACTCCAATACTTTGGCCACCCGATGCGAAGTGTTGACTCATTGGAAAAGACCGTGATGCTGGGAGGGATTGGGGGCAGGAGGAGAAGGGGACGACAGAGGATGAGATGGTTGGATGGCTTCACTGACTAGATGGACATGAGTTTGAGCAAACTCCGGGAGTTGGTGATGGACAGGGAGGCCTGGCATGCTGTGATTCATGGGGTCACAAAGAGTTAGACACGACTGAGCAACTGAACTGAACTGAACTGAAAGTCTCTTGATTGGACTGTGGGTCTGCATCTTGTTTTACACTATGTTTTGCAGCTATGTTCAATTGGATTTTTGTGCTGAGACCATTTCTATCTAGCTGCAACTTAATATTTCACCACATTAAGATTCTGGATAGGTTATGGATAGAAAAGAAAATGTTACAGGGCCAACCCTGTGGTAAAGACAGGCTGTTACATAGGACTATCAATTAAATTAGGCTTCCCTGATGTCTCAGAGGTTAAAGCGTCTGCCTCCAATGTGGGAGAACTGGGTTTGATCCCTGGGTCGGGAAGATCCCCTGGAGAAGGAAATGGCAGCCCACTCCAGTATTCTTGCCTGGAGAATCCCATGGACAAAGGAGCCTTGGAGGCTGCAGTCCATGGGGTTGCAAAGAGTCGGAGACCACTGAGCAAATGCACTTCACGTCACTTCATCAGATAAGTAGCCACAATATTCAAAATGGACCTTGAGTCAACCCTGATAAGAAGTCAGTCATTGCCATAAATAAATAATTAAGAAGATAGATCTCTGAGAGAGTTCTCAGTGAGACACAAGTGTGACTCAAGTGCAGTAGAGTACATGTGCCTGGTTAGGTTTTCTAGTTTCTGGGTGACATCCCTCAGGAGTTTTCATTATACTCTCTTCTTTGTGTTCCAAAACAAAACGCAAACCCTGCTTCCTTTTCTCACCCTCATTCTTTTCTGTAAGCTAATTTTGGCAACATCTTAACCTAAACCGCATGTGCTTTAATCCTTTGTTAAAATACATGGAAATATGGTCTTCTCCTACTTGAATCCTAGATTTGTTGCATGTCCTCCTCTTTTTTATTGATCTCCTTGGGCATATTAATGGAAATACTCTAGTATGAAGCCAAGTTAACTAGGTATGCAATGTTTTATTTGTATCTATTACTAATGTAATATGTATCTGTATTAAAAATGAAGTATAAGAGAGGGGGTTTCCCATGATAGTTCTTGAATGATTGTACTACAAACTGTTTGTTTATATTTTGTCAAGCTTAAAAATAAAATGGCCAGTTATTTTACCAGCAAAAGTGAGTTTGTTTGCAAATGGCAGAGGAAATGTAATCTGAGACATACAAACTATGGCAAACCACAGGCAAATTCAGAGAAAAAAGATCACATCATTACTTTATAGGAAAAAAAAAAAGTCAGAAGTGGCTACTTTGAAGAGAAGTGCATTGGATGAAAGTGAGAATTTGGGATGGTGATGGTTTCTCATTGCCTGAACTATTGCTGGGCAAAAAGGAAATATTCCTTCCTCCTGCTTGGGAAGTAAAGTCAGTTTCTTTCTGTTCAGAAATTAATATAAGCTGTGAGGGAAGGTACGTGCATAACAGGTCCTCTTTCAGGGCTCCCCAACTTAATTTTAAATAAAATTTTTATGATTTCATGTTTGCACATGTGTATTACATATATTGACACCAACCCTTGGTGTTCAGCTCAGTTAGGTTCACCATTTCTACACGATGTTGGAATTCTATAGGAACAAGACAGGATGTTTTCATCACCAACATGAGTTCACTCATATCCCCTTTCTCTTGTCCATGTCCTTTGTATTGCAACAACTTCTTGTCTTTGATGATCATCATTTAGTTTCATGTTCTTAAAGTTTATGAAAATAAAATAGTACAGCTAGTCCATGTGTGTGTGTATGTCTGTAGCTTCTTTTATTCAATATAACAATCTGGGGATTTATCCATGATATTGTTTCCTTACTTTGGAATGTTCATAGCCATTATCTCTTGAAATATGTTGTCTGCTCCAATTCACTTTCAGTTCCTTCTGCAGGCATGTTAGATCTTATGATTTCCTACAGATCTTAGGTTCTCTGTTCTATTTTTTCACACTTTCTTCTCTTTAAGTTAAAATTTCTATTGCTTTGTATTCAAATTCTTTAATTCTTTTCTATGCTGCAACACTTGCAACATTACCATTTTATTCTTCATTTTAAGAGTCTTTATCTCTGCTAAAATACCCTATATATTTATATGCTTCCCACATTTTCAGTTCTATCCTTTAGTATTTTGGCAGTTATTTTAATTTTTTGCCAATTTTGTTGAATTTATATACTGTAAAGCCACTTTAAAAAAAAAGTTCCAGAAGGTTTTGTAAATGAGAGTTATCATGAAATCCCTGTATTATAATTTTAATATTTGAGCAATCTCTATATCTACTTTTATGACTTTCCTCTCTTCACTATGGACCTCTCTTTCTCTCTCCCTTAGTTTTTGTTTGTGAGTTTTGTAAATTTGTTATTGCATAATGGCCATTTATTTTAAAGAACAGTATAGACAGAAATAAATTATTTTTTATTCAGAAATAAAGAATTTACCTTCTCATGTTAGGCTGCTTTAGCTGGGGACTCTATTAATTTAATTGTATTAAGCTAGGCCTGGGTTTTTTGACCCATCTATTTAACATGGCATTAGTTTGTGTTGTTTCACTACTGCTTTTTTATGTTGAGAGATTGATCTCATGTTTTATTTTTCTATGAGGCTTGGGGTATGAGAACTTGTAAGATTCTGGAGGTATCTTTGCACTTTACAGCTGAGCTGCTAGCTTTCCAAATTATGGAAAAATTCTCTCTTCTTCCTGCCAAGATAGAATTATTTTTGCTTCTAGGTTTGTTTATTGTTTTTGTTTTGTTTTGTTTTCCTTAAAATCTGCTGCTTCCCTGTTCAGTTGCTAAGTTGTGTCTGGCTCTTTGCAACCCCATGGACTGCAGCACACTAGGCTTCCCTGTCCTTCACTACCTCCCAGGGTTTGCTCAAATTCATGTCCATTGAGTTGTGGTGTTATTTAACCATCTCATCTTCTGCCACCCTCTTCTCCTTTTCCTTCAATCTTTCACAGCATCAGGTTATTTTCTAATGAGTTGACTCTTCACATCAGGTGGCCAAAGTATTAGAACTTCAGCTTCAGCATCTGTCCTTCTAATGAATATTCAGGGTTGATTTCCTTTAGTATTGAATGGTTTAATCTCCTTGCAATCCAAGGGACTGTCAAGAGTCTTCTCCAACACCACAATTGAAAAGCATCAATTCTTTCATTTTCAGTCTTCTTTATGGTTCAACTCTCTCATCCATACATGACTACTGGAAAAACAATAGTTTTGACTACACAGATCTTTGTTGGCAGAGTGATGTCTCTGCTTTTATATATTCTGTCTAGACATGACATAGCTCTTTTCCAAGGAGCAAGCATCTTTTAATTTCATGGCTGCAGTTATTGTCTGCAGTGATTTTGGAGTCCCCCCACAATAAAGTCTGTCACTGTTTCCATTCTTTCCCCATCTATTTGCCATGAAATGATGGGGCCATATGCCATAATCTTAGTTTTTTGAATGCTGAGTTTCAAGTCAGCTTTTCCACTCTCCTCTTTCAACTTCTTCAAGAGGTTCTTTAGTTCCTCTTCACTTTCTGCCATGAGGTGGTATTATCTACATATCTGAGGTTATTGATATGTCTCTCAGAAGTCTTGATTCCAGCTTGAGCTTTATCCAGCTGGGTATTTCACAAGATGCACTGTGCATGTAAGTTAAATAAGCAGGGTGACAATATACAGCCCTGATGTATCCCTTTCCAAATTTTGAGCCAGTCTGTTGCTCCATGTCTGATTCTAACTTTTGCTTCTTGACCTGCATACAGGTTTCTCAGGAGACAGGTAGAATGTAAGTCCAGATGTAGATCTAAAAAGCAGATTTCTTCCTACTCCAGTTAGTGTCAAATTCTTCATTCTTGTATCATTCTGCCAAAGATGTGTTCAGATTCTCTTTGTAATAAAAGACTCATCACTTTCTAAAGTTCATTTCATGGTTTCTTCACATTTAGATCTTTCAGATGGACTTAGAGAAACTATATTTTTTGTAGCTTATTCAGCTTGTTTCGTTATGAAAAAGAGACAATCTTTTGTGACTTTATATATCTTGATTTGTTTCCAAATACTCTGCAATTATCAGACTAGTAAATAAAATAGGGTAAAACTTAATAGGTGTTCTACTTTGACCAAAGGAAGTAGTTTAAAAATCTATAACATTAAGTGTTAGAACTTTAAAAATAGAACATTTCTTATATATTAAGAGGTAATTTTCTTGTTGGAAGGAAACATTTTCTACTGGTTTGCCTTTGTTACTTTTATGAATGTTGAATTTATAACAAAATTCCAGGTTTTTCCTCCTGTGAAAAAGTAGGAGTATGTTATCATCACAGCAGCTAAAGAGAATCTTACCATCACCATTTATGTAATTAACTTGGATAATCAACTTAGAGTTTTCAGTATTCATGATATAAGACACATTAGAAACATTAGAATTCATTTTTTTTCATTTATTTTTATTAACACATTAGAATTCAAACAATACAATTTTAGCATACTAAAGTTCGGGGATCAACCAAAGCAAAGTAAAGCAAACCAACCAACAATAACGAAAACATATAGGCTTAGTTTGCAATTATAAAAACTTAGGTTTAGCAGTGTTACATTCATATATGTAAAAGGCACATCTTTCTGGAAGAAATAACAGGCTCATACACTTTAGAAAAATTGCAGAGGGAATTGAGTGATTAATGCAGAATCAATGCTACTACCTAAGAGTCGACCTGATTTATCTTACAATCAACTTGGGAAAACCATTTTGATGTTATGACTCAGCAGATGTCAAGTTGTAAACCTTTCATAAAATGATTTCAAGGCAGGAATTAACTTGCTTACTCTGCAGAACCAGGCAGGAGAGAAAAAAATGCCAGTAAGGGTTCACCCAAGGACATTCCTCAAATTTTCCAAGTATTATTTCTTTCTCTTTTTCTCTTTCTCTTTCCCTTCCTCTCTCTCTCCAATCATTCTTAAGAGGAACACAGATGATGCCATCAGCAATGAATGTGACAGAGTTGTAGTGCCACAGAGAAACTATGTTAGCTTGAAGGCTAAGTGAGGTATTTGATTAAAATTTGCTTGAAATGTATCTAAGCTGCTGAATGAGGTATGGGGAAAATTGCAGGTATTTGAAATTTACGACTATTCAGTTTTCTATTTTACAGAATCCTTCAGTTCTTTGAAAAGTGAAGATTTCACCCCAGAAATAGTCCTAATTTATCATAGAATTCATATCTCATCAACAAAAGAACTTACTGAAGTGTATAAATAGATTAGTTAATACAAAAGCAGCAGAAATTCTAATGCAGTGAATCTAAGAATCACTTAATTGACATGAATTGTCCAGAGTTCTTGGCTTCTCTGGTGGCTCAGATGGTGAAGGGTCCACCTGCAATGTGGGAGACCTGGGTTTCATCCCTGGGTTGGAAAGATCCCCTGGAAGAGGGCATGGTGACTCACTCCAGTATTCTTGCCTGGAAAATCCCCATAGACAGAGACCGGTGGGCTACAGTCTGTGGGGTGGCAAAGAGTTGGACAATACTGAACTAAGTATGGCCTCCATCCAAAAACATTTCAGAAGCCTGAACCCATAGAAGTGATCCTTATTGAAATAAAGACTCTTTTTCTTTTGTTTTATGTGATCATTTGCACACACACACTTCAGCTCTCCTCCACAATCACTTCTCATTCTTCAGGTTGAGTCTGAATGTCACTTCCTCTTCTGAGAGGTCTTTCTTGACTACCTTATCTCGGTCTCAGCATCTATTTGTTCTTTCATGGTCCTTGTAACATTGCAGTGAAGCAGAATATAGATGGGACTCCAGGCTAAACAGTTGCTCCCCTGTTGACAGAAACTCCATAATAGCAGGAACTCCATAAAAGTAATATGATTGAGGAGAGTGTTCTCTGTGCTGATAAGAGATAAAGACCACATATTCCTCATTCTCAAAGTCAAGGAGCCCTCCCCAGCTACACATGCACAGAAAGGCTTCTAAGAGGTCAAAATGGGGAGGGATGTCACCTCATGGTAAGTGATGTCAACCACCCATAAGCCTCTTCACTGGAATTCATCTTGGCTAAGTAAGAAATGAACACCCACACATGGGGGGTTCCTGAGGTATACCAAGTATGGCCTCAGGACCAGGCAAATCAAAATGATGGACCAAAGAAAATCTGGAAGAAATGCCCCATAAGTGATTCAAACCACCAAGAGTGTGTGACTCTCTCTGAGCCTGCTCATGCGGCTATCCACATGTACTGTACTCTTTTGCTTTCTAATAAACACTTTACTTGTTTTGCTACTTTCCATCATTATGGGACTTAGTGTCCACAAAGCTTAAGGGCCAGGGGCTTGACACTGTCCACTGGTCTAATGGCTAGGATTTTGTGCTCTCGTTGCAATGATCTGGCCTCAACCTCTAGCTGGAAACCAATGCCCTGCTTTAAACCACTGCAGAGTAAGGTCACCCAAGGTCAGCATTACTATAAAAGTGCTTCTTTATTACTCTCATCACCACAACTAATAATTCGATGCATATAGGACCACATCTGATGTTCTGTGATGTTAGATACTTAGCATCTAGCACACTAGAACAGAGGAGGAGTTCAGTTAATAAATAATATATCCATCATGGAGTCTCATGTGATCCTTCTGTGTGTAGGTATCCTCTCTCTTCTCTGAGTTTCTTCTCTATGTGATAATGCAGCTAAGTAAAATAAACTCAATACAACTTAAGGCCAAAAGATAAATTAACTCATACCATAAAAACACAGAGGCTAATCTTCACTGAAATTACAGGATCCAGGCTTTAGAAATGGTATCAGAATACCAGAATTACTGTTTCTCTCTTTTCTTCTTTCAGCTCTGATTCCCACTGAGTCGTGTTATTTTCAAGCAAATAGTTATGTGTAAGAAATGTGTTCTCGAGCAGATGCAGGCTTATGTTTAATCAACTTAGCAACAATAGAAAGAACCCATCTTCCTTGTAACCACAGCGAATGACCCCCATAGGACTCTAGTCTGACTGGATTTATCTCTGAGGCCAAGAGTAAAAGGACATTGATTGAACAGACCTGGTTTACTATCTAAATCTAAAATCCAATACTCATCTCCCGAAATCCTCCTGTACTGACTTTTTTTTTTTTTTTTTTTTTGCATATAAAAAAGGGTTTATTTTTTGGAGCAAGAAAACAAACAGAATGTGCTGGGAAATCTAAAAGTATCAACTATTTTATCCATCACACATACTACTTGTAACTCTTGTATACCCTTCACTATAGTGTGGAATATACAAGTCATCACAGTTTGTATATAACTTGCTTATTTCCTGTGCCTCAGTTTTCTTTGTATCAAACAGAGATCTTGGTTTGATATATCCTTATAATAAATATCTTTTGAATGAATGAATGGATGGATGCATTTTTTCCTGAATTCTTCAGCAAAAGCTGAGTAGAATTTTTAAATTAGATTTAGTATATAATTTTGTCTTATGGTAATCACTCTTTTTCTTAATAGAGCAGAAGGATGAGTGATGATAAAAATGGATGTTTCTATGGTCAGTGACTATAATTTCACACAAGGATTGTTGTTGTTCAGTCACCCAGTTGGCACACCAGTTCTTCCTGTCCCTCACCATCTCCCAAAATTTATCCAAGTTCACGTCCATTGCATTGGTGATGCCATCCAGCCTTCTTATCCTCTGACACCCTCTTTTCCTTCTGCCCTCAATCTTTCCCAGCATCAGGGACTTTTCCAATGAGTTGGCTGTTCACATCAGATGACCAAAACACTGGAGCTTCAGCTTCAGCATTAATCCTTCTAATGAGTATTCAGAGTTGATTTCCCTTAAGATTGACGGGTTTGATCTCCTTGCTGCCCAAGGGACTCTCAGGAGTCTTCTATAGCACCACAGTTCAAAAACATCAATTCTTAGGCATTCTGCCTTCTTTACAATCCAGCTCTCACAACTGTATGTGACCACTGGGAAGACCATAGCCTTGACTATACAAAACTTTGTTGGCAGAGTAATGTCTCTGCTTTTCAGCACACTGTCTAGGTTTCTCATACAAGGATATCCTCCCCAAAAACCTATTGCATCAGAGAATTGTAAAATAGTATCATCACAGAGTAACAATAGTGAAATCATTTTGAAAAAAAAAAAAAATTAAGCCACCACCATTTGGAATATAATTTAGAGGCTTTGTCCTTCTACTTTTTCTCTCTATAGAAAACAAAAACAAAATTATTTTCTGAGCTCAAGGAGATTTGAATAGACCACAATATATGGTAGAGACTGTGAAGGCATCACTAATATCCACAGATTCCTTTAATGCTCTACAGTACAGCATAAAAGTAGCAAATCATGTACAATTTTTAATGTATATGAAATTCTAAAATTATTCTTACTACTTATTGTACTTTTCAGAATAAAACAAACATAGAAAGTCTCATAACATTGTGTTTCCTAATAAAAGAAATCTGCAGTTCTCAATTACTTAGAATTTTTGCTTTCTCTATTTAATACTACAAAGGGACATATGTTGATAATCAGTTTAATATATATTTCAGAATTATATAAAAACTTATTTACTTCTCAAATGATTCTTGGGAGAAATGGCGAATGTTACATGAAAGAACCTAAAATTATAAGAATTATCTGCAAAAGCTATAATTCCAACATTTAACTTGTTCATTTAATTATTGCAGATATTATTGTATTTTTGTGCTTCCCTGGTGGGTCAGTTGGTAAAGAATCTGCCTGAAATGTGGGAGACCTGGATTCGACCCCTGGGTTGGGAAGATCCCCTGGAGATGAGAATGGCTACCCACTCCAGTATTCTGGCCTGGAGAATTCCATAGACTGTATAGTCCATGGGATTGCAAAGAGTCGGACATGATGACCAAGCAACTTTTATGTCACTATTGTATTTTTAAATTTTATAATGGAGTGTAATTGATTTACAACACTGTGGTAGTTTCAGACGTACAAAAAAGTGATTCAGTTATACATATACATGTGCATGTGCTGTGTGCTCAGTCATGTTCAACTCTGCAACTCCATGGACTATAGCCTGCCAGGCCCCTCTGTCCATGAAATTTTCCAGGCAATAATACTGGAGTCCTATATACATATATATAATTTTCCCATTTCGATTACTACAAGTATTGAGTAGAGTTTTCTGTGCTATACAGTAGGTCCTTGTCGATGATCTATTTTACATATAATCATGTGATAAATTAATCTCAAACTCCTACTGTATGCTTCACCCTCAGTTTTCCCCTTTGGTGACCATAGTGTGTTTTCT
This sequence comes from Cervus canadensis, assembly GCF_019320065.1. Classification (NCBI taxonomy): domain Eukaryota; kingdom Metazoa; phylum Chordata; class Mammalia; order Artiodactyla; family Cervidae; genus Cervus; species Cervus canadensis. Next base: position 56,285,358 of record NC_057386.1, on the reverse strand, counting down.
GTGTCTGTGAGTTTGTTTCTGTTTTGTAAATAAGTTCATTTGTATCATTTTTTAAGATTCCACATATAAGTTTCTGTCTGACATTTCACTTAGTATGATAGTCTCTAGGTTCATCCAGGCTGCTGCAAATGACATTATTTCATTCTTTTGTGGCTGAGTAGAATTCCATTGCATGTATGTATCACATCTTCTGTACCTGTTCTCCTCTCAGTGGGCATGTAGGTTCTAATCATGTCCTGCCTATTGTAAATAGTGTTATAATGAACTTTGGAGTGCATGTGTCTTTTCTAAGTATGCTTTTCTCTGGATAAATTCCCAGGAGTGAAGTTGCTGAATCATACGGTAGCTCTATTTTTAGTGTTTGAAGAAATCACCATGCTGTTCTCCATAGTGACTGTGCCGGTTTGTATTCCCACTGACAGTGTGGGCAGATTCTGTTTTCTTCACACCCTTTCTAGTGTTTATCATTTGTAGACTTTTTGATGATGGCCACTCTGACTGCTGTGAGGTGATAACCTCACTGTAGTTTTGATTTGCTTTTGTTTAATACTTAGTGATATTGGCAACTGTTCATGTGCTTTTTGGTCACCAGTATGTCTTTGGAGAAATATCTGTTTAGATTTTCTGCCCATTTTTTGATTGGGTTGTTTGTTTTGTTTTGATATTGAGTCTGACAGCACAAAAGTTAGCTATTGGTACAAACTCAGAACAGCTTCTCCCTGTTACTATTGCTTTTATTTCTTAGGATCTTCTAACATATATTTAAGCAAGCTCTATTTTCTCAGTTCAGCTTAAGGGACAATCAAACTGACATCTTCTCATATAAAGACTTTCCTCTCTTCAAATGCCATGAAAACAGTATTGCCATACAACCTGAATTTGCAGTGGTAATTAAAAGGGTAAAGAATGAAATAAAGTGAAAATTTAAAGATTACCTTAGAATTGTAAATTTTAGCCTCTCAAATCTACATAAACATGGCGTGAAGGACATATCAGGGTCAAAATATTAGAGGAAAGCACACTTGTAGAAATTAAACTTGATCCCAACCTTGCCTACTATTTTATAGCAATTAGAGTAAAAATGGTGTACAGAACTCAGAGACTGGTAATATAGAAACATGGCAAGAATATTTTGATTCTGTGTAAGTCTTTCACATAGATTTGTGAACCACTATAATAAAATAAAATTATTTGAGATGTGGTTAAGTTTTTATTGACATAGTGAACTACCCAGTATCCAAGATGTTCTGGCAGATAATTGATCCCCCTTAACTCATTTTCTAGAGCCTTGTTTTGTTTTGTTTTTCATTACTGAGACTTATAATAGTCAATCTTTAAAAGGTAAATAAGAACTTGGGTACTCACTTTCTCTCTAATAACAAAACAGCTTAACAATTTGGAAAGTTACTTTCCCCTTCATGAAGTTCACTTAAAGCATGAGTAATGGCTGAATTCAACATGCACTTTATGTGACCATTTGACTGACAAAAGTCTTAATGGGCAATATTAATATTTAAAACTGAAGCAGATTAGGTCTATTGAAGTTTGTAAACCTGCTTTACCAGTAAATATGTGAACAGACAAAGAGATGACTATCCTAATACACTCCTTTATAATTAGTTCCTGAATTTCCTATACATCAATGAATAAAAAATATCTATCAGGCACGATTAAGAATGTCTTTATTTTCCTTTCTTTGTGTGACTATATAAATGACCCTCTTAAATAATAATGAAAATACGGTTCCTTTATTTTAATAAAGCATATCCATACTACCAACTCAGCTTCTTAAAATTTTGACATTAAAAGTTAGTGTGTTGACCTAAATGGGAAGGAAATCCAAGAGAGGGGATATATGTATACACATCACTAGCTCATTTTGCTGTACAGAATAAACAAACACAACATTATAAAGTAACTCTAACAGTTCAGTTCAGTTGCTCAGTCATATCTGACTCTTTGCAACCCCATGGGAGCAGCACTCCAGGCTTCCCTGTCCATCACCAACTCCTGGAACTTGCTAATGTCCATTGAATTAATAATGCCATCCAACCATCTCATCCTCTGTCGTCTCCTTCTCCTCTTGCCTTCAATCTTTCTTTCTTTTGAGTCAGTTCTTCACATAAGGTAAGCAAAGTATTAGAGTTTCAGCCTCAGCATCAGTCTTTCCTAAGAATATTCAGGATTGATTTCTTTTAGGATTAACTGGTTTGATCTTCTTGCAGTCCAAGGGACTGTCAAGAGTCTTCTAAAACACCATAGTTCAAAAACATCAACTCTTCAGTACTCAGCTTTTTTTTGCAGTCCAAATCTCACACCATATATGACTATTGGAAAAACCATAGCTTTAAGTAGATAGATTTGGTCAGCAAAATAATGCCTCTGCTTTTTAATATGTTGTCTAGTTTTGTCATAGATTTTCTTCCAAGGAGCAAGTATCTTTTAATGTCATGGCTGTGGTCACCATCTACAGTGATTTTGGAGCCCAGGAAAATAAAGTATGTTACTGTTTCCATTGTGTCCCCATATATTTGCCATGAAGTTATGGGACCGGATCCCGTGATCTTAGTTTATGAATGTTGAGTTTTAAGCCTGCATTTTCACTCTCCTCTTTAATTTCTTCATGAGAATCTTTAGTTCCTCTTCATTTTCTGTCATAAGGGTGGTATCATTTGCATATCTGAAGTGATTGACATTTCTCCTGGCAATCTTGATTCCAGCTTGTACTTCATCCGGCCTGGCATTTCCCACGATGTACTCTGAATAGAAGGTAAATAAGCAGGGTGACAATATACAGCCTTGACGTACTCCTTTCCCAATTCGGAACCAGTCTGTTGTTTCATGTCCAGTTTTAACTGTTGCTTCTTGACCTGCATACAGAGTTCTCAGGAGGTAAGTCACGTGGTCTGGTATTCCCATCTTTTGAAGAACTTTCCATGGTTTGTTGTGATTTACACAGTCAAAGGCTTTGGCATAATTGATAAATCAGAAGTAGATTTTTTTTCCCCTGGAACTCTCTTGCTTTTTTAATGATACAGCAGGTGTTGGCAATTTGACATCTGGTTCCTCTGCCTTTTCTAAATCCAGCTTGAACATCTGAAAGTTCACAGTTCACGTACTGTTGAGCCTGGCTTGGAGAATTTTGAGCATTACTTTGCTAGCATGTGAGATGAGTGCAATTATGCAGCAGCCTGAACATTGTTTGGCATTGCCTTTCTTTGGGATTGAATTGAAAGATCATCTTTTCCAGTCCTGTGGCCACTGTTGAGTGCTCCAAATTTGCTGGCATATTGAGTGCAGCACTTTCACAACATCATATTTTAGGACTTGAAATGGTTCAGCTGGAATTCTATCACCTCAAGTAGCTTTGTTCATAATAATGTTTCCTAAGTCCCCCTTGATTTTGGACTCCAGGATGCCTCTGGATCTAGGTGAGTGATCACACCATCATGGTTATCTGGTTCATGAAGATCTTTTTTGTATACTTCTGTGTATTCTTACCACCTTTTCTTAATAACTTCTGCTTCTGTTATGTCCATACCATTTCTCTCCTTTATTGTTCCCATCTTTGCATGAAATATTCCCTCAGTATCTCTGATTTTCTTGAAGAGATCTCTAGTCTTTGTATTCTAATTTTTTTTTCTTTATTTCTTTGCACTGATCACTGAGGAAGGCTTTCTTATCTCTCCTTGCTATTCTTTGAAACTCAGCATTCAGATTGGTATATCTTTCCTTTTCTCCTTTACCTTTAGCATCTCTTCTTTCCCCAGCTATTTGTAAGGCCTCCTCAGACAACATTTTTGCATTTCTTTTCTTGGGGATGGTCTTGATCACTGCTTCCTGTACAATGTCACAATCCTCTGTCCACAGTTCTTCAGACACTGTGTCTATCAGATCTGATTCCTTGAATCTGTCACTTCCACTGTATAATCATAAGGGATTTGATTGAGGTTTTACCTGAATGGTCTAGTAGTTTTCCCTACTTTCTTCAATTTAAGTCTGTATTTGGCAATAAGGAGTTCATGATCTGAGCCACAGTCAGCTTCTGGTCTCGTTTTTGCTGACAGTATAGAGCTTATCTATCTTTGGCTACAAAGAATGTAATCAATCTGATTTCAGTATTGATCGTTTGATGATGTCCATATATAGAGTTGTCACTTGTGTTGTTGAAAGAGGGTGTTTGCTATGACTAGTGGGTTCTCTTCACAGAATTCTGTTAACATTTACCCTGCTTTATTTTGTACTCCAAGGCTAAACTTGCCTATTTTTCCAGGTATCTCTTGACTTTTGTTGATTATGAGGTGCACTCCATTTCTTCTAAGGTATTCTTGCCCACAGTAGTAGATAAAATGGTCATCTGAATTAAATGCACCCATTTTATTTCACTGATTCCTAAAATGCTGATGTTCACTCTTGCCATCTTCTGTTTGGTCACTTCCAGTTTCCCTTGATTGACGGACCTAACATTCCAAGTTGCTCTGAAATATTGCTCTTTACAGCATCGAACTTTGCTTCCATCACCATCCACAGCCACACTGGGTGTTGTTTTTCACTCTGGCTCTGTCTCTTCACTCTTTCTGGAGTTATTTCTCCACTCTTCTCCAGCAGCGTATTGGACACCTACCGAGCTGGGGAGTTCATCTTTCAGGGTCATGTATTTTTGCCTTTCATACTGTTGATGGGGTTCTCAAGGCAATAATACTGAGGTGGTTTACCATTCCCTTCTCTAGTGGGCCACTTTTGCCAGAACTCTCCGCCATGACCCATCCTACATGGTATAGCTCATGGCTTCATTGAGTTAGACAAGGCTGTGTTCTGTGTCATCAGTTTGGTTAGTTTTCTGTGATTGTGGTTTTCATTTTGCCTGCCCTCTGATGAATAAGGATAAGAGATTCACTGTGGGGGGGGGGGGGGGGACTAGATCTTATTCTCATGGGCAGGCCATGCTCAGTAAATCTTTAGCCGTTTTCTGTTGATGAGTGGGGCTGTGTTCCTTCCCTGTTGACCCACGTCCCCCACTCCTGGACACTCACAGGCAAGTCTGGGTCAGTCTCTTATGGAGTCACTGCTCTTTTCTCCTGGCCCCTGATGCACACAAGGTTTTTCTTGTGCCCTCCAAGATTCTTTTTCCCCAGTCCTGTGGAAGTTGTGTAACCAAACCCCATTAGCCTCCAAAGTCAAATTCCCTGGGAGTTTCAGTCCTTTTGCTGGATCCCTAAGTTGGGAAATCTGTTGTGGGTCTTAGAACTTTCTAACAGTGCAAGAATTTATTTGATACAATTGTTTTGCAGTTAGCGGGTCATCTGCTCAATGACTCTATGGTGGAGTTAATGTAGACCTCCTCCAAGACGGCTTATTCCACGCCTAGGTCTTCTGCACCCAGAGCCCCTGACCCTGTGACAGGCCACTGCTGGCCTGTCCCTCCGCAGGAGACACTCAAACACTCAAAGGCAGGTCTGGCTCAGTCTCTGTCAGGTCTTCTGGTGCGCACAAGGTTTTGTTTGAGCCCTCCAAGCGTCTCTGGTGGGTATTGGGTTTGATTCTAAACACAATTCTGCCCCTCCTAGCACAAGCTGAAATCAAGATTGCCAGGAGAAATATCAATAACCTCAGATATGCAGATGACACCACCTTTATGGCAGAAAGTGAAGAAAAACTAAAGAGCCTCTTGATGAAAGTGAAAGAGGAGAGTAAAAAAGTTGGCTTAAAGCTCAACATTCAGAAAACTAAGATCATGGCATCTGGTCCCATCACTTCATGGGAAATAGATGGGGAAACAGTGGAAACAGTGGCTGATTATCTTTGGGGGGGGGGGGCTCCAAAATCACTGCAGATGGTGACTGCAGCCATAAAGTTAAAAGATGCTTACTTCTTGGAAGGAAAGTTATGACCAACCTAGGCAGCATGTTAAAAAGCAGAGATAGAGGAGGAGCCAAGATGGCGGAGGAGTAGGACGGGGAGACCACTTTCTCTCCTACAAATTCATCAAAAGAATAACTGAATGCAGAGCAAACCTCACAAAACAACTTCTGATCGCTAGCTGAGGTCATCAGGCGCCCAGAAAAGCAGACCATTGTCCTCGAAAGGAGGTAGGACAAAATATAAAAGATAAAAAGTGAGACAAAAGAGCTAAGGACGGAGACCCGTCCCGGGAAGGGAGTCTTAGGCCGCCTTGCTTGGGCTAGGGTCCGGGCCTGAGTGCCCTGAGGACAATCGGAGGGAGCTTCTGTGAGGTGCCAACTTGAACTGTGGGAGACCAAAAGAGAGAAAATTAACCGGCCGGAACACACTGCCGGCCGTTCGCAGAACAAAGGGACGGAGAAAGTCCCGAGAAGAGCTCGCAGGCTGCGGACCCGCCCAGCCCCGCCGGAGGCAGGAGGCAGGGGGGAGGGGAAGGTCGCGGTGAGACACAGGGCGCAGGCACCCGACCGGCGCGGGCGGGGACTGGGGCTGGGGACGCAGAGGGCGGAAGGCGCGCGCACCCGACTGGCGCCAGCGGAAACTGAGACTGGGTCCGCGGAAGGGAGTGAGTGCTCCACACCTGGGGATAGTGCGCCCATCAAGCCCCTCGCTGCCTGGACCGCTCTGACGGGGAAGGCACAGAGAGCAGGCGCAGCTTTTTGTTCCGCGCTTTTGTGTAACACCCGAGGGCTGGAACCTAGCGCAGCGCGGGGCGCGCTCCATATAGAACAGCCGGGAGCCTGAGCAGCGCAGACGGAGAAAGCAGCGTCAGCCCCTCCCGGCAGCGCCAGCCCGCCCCCGCAGGGCCAGCCCCTCCCCGCAGCGTCAGCCCCGCCCCCGCAGCGCCAGCCCATCCCCGCAGCGTCAGCCCCTCCCAGCAGCGCAACGGAACTAGCTAACTGAATAAGAGTCCACCTCCGCCCGCCTGTGTCAGGGCGGAAATGAGGCTCTGAAGAGACCGGCAAACAGAAGCCAAATAAACAAAGGGAACCGCTTCAGAAGGGACTGGTGCAACAGATTAAAATCCCTGTAGAAAACACCAACTTCACCGGAAGGGCCCTGTAGATATCGAGAAGTGTAAGCTGGAACGAGGAGCTATCTGAAACTGAGCCGAACCCACACTGACCGCAGCAGCTCCAGAGAAACTCCTAGATATATTTTTACTTTTTTTTTCTAAGTAAGGAAAAAAAAAAAATTTTTTTTTTCTTTTTATATTTTTTCCTTTTTATTTTTTCTCTTTTATTTTCCTTTAAAATTCCCTATTACTCCCCCATTACTCCTTAACTTTCATTTACATAGATTTTTATGATTTTTTTAATTAGGGGAAAAGAAAAATTTTTTTTTCTTTCTTTCTTTTTTTTTGTTTTTTTTTCTTTTTTTTCTTTTTCTTTTTTTTCTTTTTTCTTCTTTTTTTTCCTTTCCGTTTTCTCTTTTATTTTCTATTTTTCTTTTTCTCTTATTTCTTTTAAAGTCCTCTAGTACTCCTCTACTACTCTTCATTTTCATTTTCACTACACTATAACCTTACAAAAAAAAAAAAAAGAGAGAAGCCCTATCTTTAAACTGAAGATATTCTCTCCCAATCTTGACTCTCTGTTTTCTACCTCAGAACACCTCTATTTCCTCCTTTCCCCTTCTCTTCCCAATCCAATTCTGTGAATCCTTGTAGGTGTCTGAGATACGGAGAACACTCTGGGAACAGACAGCTGCGTAGATCTGTCTCTCTCCTCTTGAGTCCCCCTTTTTCTCCTCCTGCTCATCTCTATCTCCCTCTTCCCTCTTCTCCTGTTCATGTAACTCTGTGAACCTCTCTGGGTGTCCCTAACAGGGGAGAATCTTTTCGCCATTAACCTAGAAGTTTTATTATCAGTGCTGTATAGTTGGAGAAGTCCTGAGACTACAGGAAGAATAAAACTGAAATCCAGAGGAAGGAAACTTAAGCCCAAAACCTGAGAACACCAGAAAACTCCTGACTACATGGAACTTTAAGCAATAAGTGACCGTCCAAAAGCCTCCATACCTACACTGAAACCCACCACCACCCAAGAGCCAGTAAGTTTTAGAGCAAGACATACCACGCAAATTCTCCAGCAACACAGGAACATAGCCCCGAATGTCAACATACAGGCTGCCCAAGGTCACACCTAACACATAGACCCATCTCAAAACTCATTACTGGGCACTCCATTGCTCTCCAAAAAGAAGAAATCAAGTTCCACGCACCAGTACACTGACGCAAGCTTCCCTAACAGGGAAACCTTGACAAGCCAATCGTCTAACCCCACCCACTGGGTAAATCCTCCACAATAAAAAGGAACCACAGACCTCCAGAATACAGAAAGTCCACTCCAGACACAGCAATCTAAACAAGATGAAAAGGCAAAGAAGTACCCAACAGGTAAAGGAACATGAAAAATGCCCACCAAGTCAAACAAAAGAGGGAGGAGATAGGGAATCTACCTGAAAAAGAATTTAGAATAATGATAATAAAAATGATCCAAAATCTTGAAAACAAAATGGAGTTACAGATAAATAGCCTGGAGACAAAGATTGAAAAGATACAAGAATTGTTTAATAAAGACCTAGAAGAAATAAAAAAAGAGTCAATTAAAAATGAACAATGCAATGAATGAGATCAAAAACACTTTGGAGGGAACCAAGAGTAGAATAACAGAGGCAGAAGATAGGATAAGTGAGGTAGAAGATAAAATGGTGGAAATAAATGAAGCAGAGAGGAAAAAAGAAAAAAGGATAAAAAGAAATGAGGACAACCTCAGGGAATTCTGGGACACTGTGAAACGCCCCAACATTCGAATCATAGGAGTTCCAGAAGAAGAAGACAAAAAGAAAGGCCATGAGAAAATACTCGAGGAGATAATAGCTGAAAACTTCCCTAAAATGGGGAAGGAAATAGCCACTCAAGTCCAAGAAACCCAGAGTCCCAAACAGGATAAACCCAAGGCGAAACACCCCAAGACACATATTAATCAAACTAACAAAGATCAAACACAAAGAACAAATATTAAAAGCAGCAAGGGAAACACAACAAATAACACACAAAGGGATTCCCATAAGGATAACAGCTGACCTATCAATAGAAACCCTCCAGGCCAGAAGGGAATGGCAGGACGTCCTGAAAGTAATGAAAGAGAATAACCTACAACCTAGATTACTGTATCCAGCAAGGATCTCATTCAGATATGAAGGAGAACTCAAAAGCTTTACAGATAAGCAAAAGCTGAGAGAATTCAGCACCACCAAACCAGCTCTTCAACAAATGCTAAAGGATCTTCTCTAGACAGGAAATGCAGAAAGGTTGTATAAACGTGAATCCAAAACAACAAAGTAAATGGCAACGGGACCACACCTATCAATAATTACCCTAAATGTAAATGGGTTGAATGCCCCAACCAAAAGACAAAGATTGGCTGAATGGATACAAAAACAAGACCCCCATATATGCTGTCTACAAGAGACCCACCTCAAAACAAGAGACACACACAGACTAAAAGTGAAGGGCTGGAAAAAAATATTTCATGCAAATGGAGACCAAAAGAAAGCAGGAGTCGCAATACTCATATCAGATAAAATAGACTTTCAAATAAAGGCTGTGAAAAGAGACAAAGAAGGACACTACATAATGATCAAAGGATCAATCCAAGAAGAAGATATAACAATTATAAATATATATGCACCCAACATAGGAGCACCGCAATATGTACAGCAAACACTAACGAGTATGAAAAAGGAAATTAATAGTAACACAATAATAGTGGGAGACTTTAATACCCCACTCACAACTATGGATAGATCAACTAAACAGAAAATTAACAAGGAAACACAAACCTTGAATGACACAATGGACCAGCTAGACCTAATTGATATCTATAGGACATTTCACCCCCAAACAATCAACTTCACCTTTTTCTCAAGTGCACATGGAACCTTCTCCAGAATAGATCACATCCTGGGCCATAAATCTAGTCTTGGAAAATTCAAAAAAATTGAAATCATTCCAGTCATCTTTTCTGACCACAGTGCAGTAAGATTAGATCTCAATTACAGGAAAAAAATTGTTAAAAATTCAAACATATGGAGGCTAAATAACACGCTTCTGAATAACCAACAAATCATAGAAGAAATCAAAAAAGAAATCAAAATATGTATAGAAATGAATGAAAATGAAAACACAACAACCCAAAACCTATGGGACACTGTAAAAGCAGTGCTAAGGGGAAGGTTCATAGCATTACAGGCTTACATCAAGAAACAAGAAAAAAGCCAAATAAATAACCTAACTCTACACCTAAAGCAATTAGAGAAGGAAGAAATGAAGAACCCCAGGGTTAGCAGAAGGAAAGAAATCTTAAAAATTAAGGCAGAAATAAATGCAATAGAAACTAAAGAGACCATAGCAAAAATCAACAAAGCTAAAAGCTGGTTTTTTGAAAAAATAAACAAAATTGACAAACCATTAGCAAGACTCATTAAGAAACAAAGAGAGAAGAACCAAATTAACAAAATTAGAAATGAAAATGGAGAGATCACAACAGACAACACTGAAATACAAAGGATCATAAGAGACTACTACCAGCAGCTCTATGCCAATAAAATGGACAACTTGGATGAAATGGACAAATTCTTAGAAAAGTATAACTTTCCAAAACTGAACCAGGAAGAAATAGAAGATCTTAACAGACCCATCACAAGCAAGGAAATCGAAACTGTAATCAAAAATCTTCCAGCAAACAAAAGCCCAGGACCAGATGGCTTCACAGCTGAATTCTACCAAAAATTTAGAGAAGAGCTAACACCTACCTTACTCAAACTCTTCCAGAAAATTGCAGAAGAAGGTAAACTTCCAAACTCATTCTATGAGGCCACCATCACCCTAATTCCAAAACCAGACAAAGATGCCACAAAAAAAGAAAACTACAGGCCAATATCACTGATGAACATAGATGCAAAAATCCTTAACAAAATTCTAGCAAACAGAATCCAACAACATATTAAAAAAATCATACACCACGACCAAGTGGGCTTTATCCCAGGAATGCAAGGATTCTTCAATATCCACAAATCAATCAATGTAATACACCACATTAACAAATTGAAAGATAAAAACCATATGATTATCTCAATAGATGCAGAGAAAGCCTTTGACAAAATTCAACACTCATTTATGATTAAAACTCTCCAAAAAGCAGGAATAGAAGGAACATACCTCAACATAATAAAAGCTATATATGAAAAACCCACAGCAAGCATCACCCTCAATGGTGAAAAATTGAAAGCATTTCCCCTGAAATCAGGAACAAGACAAGGGTGCCCACTCTCACCACTACTGTTCAACATAGTGTTGGAAGTTTTGGCCACAGCAATCAGAGCAGAAAAAGAAGTAAAAGGAATCCAGATAGGAAAAGAAGAAGTGAAACTCTCACTGTTTGCAGATGACATGATCCTCTACATAGAAAACCCTAAAGACTCTACCAGAAAATTACTAGAACTAATCAATGAATATAGTAAAGTTGCAGGATATAAAATTAACACACAGAAATCCCTTGCATTCCTATATACTAACAATGAAAAAACAGAAAGAGAAATTAAGGAAACAATACCATTCACCATTGCAACAAAAAGAATAAAATACTTAGGAGTATATCTACCTAAAGAAACAAAAGACCTATACATAGAAAACTATAAAACACTGATGAAAGAAATCAAAGAGGACACAAACAGATGGAGAAACATACCGTGTTCATGGATTGGAAGAATCAATATTGTCAAAATGGCTATTCTACCCAAAGCAATCTATAGATTCAATGCAATCCCTATCAAGCTACCAACGGTATTTTTCACAGAACTAGACCAAAGAATTTCACAATTTGTATGGAAATACAAAAAACCTCGAATAGCCAAAGTAATCTTGAGAAAGAAGAATGGAACTGGAGGAATCAACCTGCCTGACTTCAGACTCTACTACAAAGCCACAGTCATCAAGACAGTGTGGTACTGGCACAAAGACAGAAATATAGACCAATGGAACAGAATAGAAAGCCCAGAGATAAATCCACGAACCTATGGACACCTTATCTTTGACAAAGGAGGCAAGGATATACAATGGAAAAAAGACAACCTCTTTAACAAGTGGTGCTGGGAAAACTGGTCAACCACTTGCAAAAGAATGAAACTAGAACACTTTCTAACACCATACACAAAAATAAACTCAAAATGGATTAAAGATCTAAATGTAGGACCAGAAACTATAAAACTCCTAGAGAGAACATAGGCAAAACACTCTCCGACATAAATCACAGCAAGATCCTCTATGACCCACCTCCCAGAATATTGGAAATAAAAGCAAAACTAAACAAATGGGATCTAATGAAACTTAAAAGCTTTTGCACTACAAAAGAAACTATAGTAAGTGAAAAGACAGCCGTCAGATTGGGAGAAAATAATAGCAAATGAAGAAACAGACAAAGGATTAATCTCAAAAATATACAAGCAACTCCTGCAGCTCAATTCCAGAAAAATAAATGACCCAATCAAAAAATGGGCCAAAGAACTAAACAGACATTTCTCCAAAGAAGACATACAGATGGCTAACAAACACATGAAAAGATGCTCAACATCACTCATTATCAGAGAAATGCAAATCAAAACCACAATGAGGTACCATACACACCAGTCAGGATGGCTGCTATCCAAAGTCTACAAGCAATAAATGCTGGAGAGGGTGTGGAGAAAAGGGAACCCTCTTACACTGTTGGTGGAATGCAAACTAGTACAGCACTATGGAAAACAGTGTGGAGATTCCTTAAAAAACTGGAAATAGAACTGCCATATGACCCAGCAATCCCACTTCTGGGCATACACACTGAGGAAACCAGATCTGAAAGAGACACGTGCACCCCAATGTTCATCGCAGCACTGTTTATAATAGCCAGGACATGGAAGCAACCTAGATGCCCATCAGCAGAATGAATGGATAAGGAAGCTGTGGTACATATACACCATGGAATTTTACTCAGCCGTCAAAAAGAATTCATTTGAACCAGTCCTAATGAGATGGATGAAACTGGAGCCCTTATACAGAGTGAAGTAAGCCAGAAAGATAAAGAACATTACAGCATACTAACACATATATATGGAATTTAGAAAGATGGTAACGATAACCCTATATGCAAAAACAGAAAAAGAGACACAGAAATACAGAACAGACTTTTGAACTCTGTGGGAGAATGTGAGGGTGGGATGTTTCAAAAGAACAGCATGTATACTATCTATGGTGAAACAGATCACCAGCCCAGGTGGGATGCATGAGACAAGTGCTCGGGCCTGGTGCACTGGGAAAACCCAGAGGAATCGGGTGGAGAGGGAGGTGGGAGGGGGGATCGGGATGGGGAATACGTGTAACTCTATGGCTGATTCATATCAGTGTATGACAAAACCCACTGAAATGTTGTGAAGTAATTAGCCTCCAACTAATAAAAAAAATTAAAAAAAAAAAAAAAAGAAAGTTCAAAATCTAAAAAGGAACAGATATGTAAGTGAATAAAATTACAGAAGAAAGTAATTCTGCAGATGCAGCATGTATTGTGGATCTAGGGTTCTGAAGGATCTGCACAACGTAACGTGTTTTCTGGAACTGTAGAAAGAACAGAGCAAGATCAAACTGAAAATAAAAGTAATAGTAGGATTGTTATTTTTAAAGACTTTACATGCCTTACATTTTGTAACATAAGACGCTTATGCAAACAAATGCAAAAAAATGACACCATACAGATTATTTACAAATAAAATAAAATAAAATACCATGATTCAAATAAAAAAAAAAAAAAAAGCAGAGATATTACTTTGTCAATAAATTTCTGTCTAGTCCAGGCTATGGTTTTTCCAGTAGTCCTGTATGGATGTGAGAATTGAATCATAAAGAAAGCTGAGCACCAAAGAATTGATGCTTTTGAACTGTGGTGTTGGAGAAGACTCTTGAGAGTCCCTTGGACTTCAAGGAGATCCAATCAGTCCATCCTAAAGGACAGGGAAGCCTGGTGTGCTGCGGTTTATGGGGTTGCAAAGAGTTGGACATGACTGAGCGACTGAACTGAACTGAACCATCTTGTTGGAGCTGTTCCTTTGCCCTTGTGTGTGGGGTATCTATTTTTGGTGAGATCCAACATTCTCCTGTCAATGGTTGTTCAGCAGCAAGTTGCAGTTTTGGAGTTCTCACAGGAGAAAATAAGCGCATTTCTTTCTATTCCATCATCTTGTCTGGTATTTATCAGAAATAGTCACTATTTATTATAGAAGTGAAAATCAAAACTATAATGAGGTATGGCCTCATGCCAGTCAGAATGTCCCTTATTAAAAAAAAAAAAAAATCTGCAAACAGTAAATGCTGGAGAGAGTATAGAGAAAAGGGAACCCTCTTGAACTGTTGGTGGAAGTGTAAATTGAGACAGTCACTGTGGAGAACAGCATAAAGCCTCCTTTAAAAACTAAACATAGAACTACCATATGACCCAGCAATCTCTCTACTGGGCTTATACCTTGAATACCCTGAGACAACCATAATTCAAAATGACATATGTACCCCAATGTTCACTGCAGCACTAATTACAATACCCAGTACTTGGCAACAACCTAAATGCCCAATGACAGACAAATAGATAAAGAAGATGTGGTACATGTATGCACTGATATGTTACTGAACCTTTAAAAAGAACAAAACTGAGTCCTTTCTAGAGATGTGGATGGCCACAGAATCTGTCTCCTAGAGTGAAATAAGTCAGAAAGAGAAAAACAAATATCATATATTAATGCATAAATGTGGAATCTAGAAAAAACTTGTTATGATGAACCTATTTCCAGGGCAGGAATACAGATGCAGATGTGGAAAATGGACATGTGGACCTGGGGGTGGAGGGGCAAGTGGGGCAAATTGGGAGATATAAGGATTGACTTATATACACTTCCACATGTAACACAACTAGTGGGAACTTGCTATCAAGCAGAGGAATTTCAGCTCAGTGCTCTCTGATAACCTGGTTGGACAGAATGGGAGAGTGGGGCTGGGAAAGAGGTCCAAGAAGGAAAGGATATGTGTATACATATAGCTGATCCGCTTCTTTGTACAGCAGAAGCTAATGCAACATTGTAAAGTGAAATTGTATTGTAAACCAATAAAAATAAAATTTAAAAAAAAAAATCTCTAAGAATGATTAAAACCACTGGCACAGCCCATACTGTTAAGTCTGGTTTGGCTCACTGTAGATTATTAATATTTACTTAATTAAAAGCTATTAGTGAAGTTGCCTATATGTTTGTCTTCATTATTGATAAGGCTTTGAAAAATTTCTCTCCCAAGATTTTAGTCAGTGATTTTCTGATGCTTCAGGCTTCCTTCTAGAGAACAGTTAATTATTCTTAAACAAAATAGTGTTCCACCTTATAATATTTGAATTTGACTTCTATTTCCTAAATTTAAAGAAATGTAGAACTTCATTTCTGTGTGACACCAAATATCTTTAAAATGTATTATCTTTCTGTCTTTGTTAGGTCGGTCACTTTTAATAAAATGCAGATACAAGAAAAGAACTTCTCAAAAAGACAAAGATAGAAATGTTTCTTTGAGGAAAAAACAGATTGAAAACTTTTAGTGTTAGACGTTGATAAATAAGGGGGGAAGGGTATATTTGCTTTTAATTGAATTACAACTACTTGGTGGCATCTAGTCTAGACTTTCATTCTGTAACCAAAGGCTGCTGATACACATGACTCTGAAAGTCAAGCTCTAGCATGGGGTGTTTGCAACAAAGTAAGTATTTGCAGGACATTATGTAATGGGGTGGGAGACAAATCTCATATCCAATTTATCTAAGTCTTTGTGTTAGAATTTTTTTTTTTTTTTTAAGGGGAAGAACAAAGAAGTTTACTTAAGTCTTATTTTGTGACACTTCTTTACCATGGTTTCAGGAGATGGAATGTCTCTGGTTTATAATTCCCAGGACAGGTGTTTCATGGATCAGGGGTTTGTTATTCTTTCCTAATGAAAAAAAGAAAGAAAGAAAAGAAACAACTGAGTTTTTACGTTAATGATAATACTGACAACAGGACTTTTGCAATGTAAAAGTACAGTAACAATGTCGTCGGCAACAGAGTCATCTGACTCTGGTTGATAGTGTTTATTTAGTATGGGTCAGAGGGGAGAAGAGATGGAATAATGTTTTGAGTAGAGAGATTAATCATGCAACTGAGTGGGGAAACTCAGTTTTAGGACTCAGGTTCAGTTTCAATCATTTGTAAATGAACAAAATGTTTTATTGTATTTCATACCAACTTATAGAATAATCAATCAGTTTTTTTATATACAGTCCTTAAAATTTCATGATCCCATGTCTTTGCATTATATCCATTATAAGCTGTTTGTTCTACTTCTACAACATGGAACAGAACTGAATTTACATTATATATATATCCTACTATTGCTATATTGACTTTGTGACAAAAATCCTTAATGTTATCATGAATCACATGCTATTTTTCCCCAAGTTTTATTCATACATAATTAACAATGCTTTAATTTAAGATGTAATGCAATGTGATGATTTGGTACATGTATATATAGCAATTTTTTATTAAATTAGGTTAATTTGCACATCATCCATCTCACATAGTTATAATTTTATTGTTGCTGCCATAATGAGAACATTCAATATTTAGTCTCATAGAAACTTTAAATTATACAATATGTTTGCTATTGTTCAGTTACTCAATCATGTCTGATTCTTTGCAACCCCATGGACTACAGCACACCAGGCTTTCCTGTCCTTCACCATCTCCAAGAGGTTACCCAAACTCATGGCCATTGAGTTGGCGATGCCATCCAAACATCAAACATAGGTCGTCCCCTTCTCCTCCTGCCTTCAATCTTTCCCAGCACCAGGGTCTTTTCAAATGAGTCACTTCATTGCATCAGGTGGCCAAAGTGTTGGGAGTTTCAGCTTCAGAATCAGTCCTTCCAGTGAATATTAAGGGTTGATTTCCTTTAGGGTTGGCTGATCTGTTCTAGTCACAATCCAAGGGACTCTCTAACACCACAGTTCCAAAGCATCAGTTCTTTTGTAATCAGTCTTCTTTATGGTTCAACTCTCACATCCATACACAACAACTGGAAAAACCATAGCTTTGACTGTATGGACCTTTGTTGCCAAAGTAATGTCTCTGCTTTTTAATGTGCTATCTGTGTTTGTCATAGCTTTTCTTCCAAGGAGCAAGTATCTTTTAATTTCATTGCTGCAGTCTCCATCTGCAATGATTTTAGAACCTAAGAAAATAAAATCTGTCATTGTTTCCCCATCTATTTGCCAGGAAGTGATGGGACTGGATGCCATGATCTTAGTTTTTTGAATGCTGAGGTTTGTTTGTTTGTTTTTGAATGCTGAGTTTTAAGACAACTTTTTCGCTCCTGTCTTTCATTTTCATCAAGAGGTTTTTTAGTTACTCCTCGCTTTCTGCCTTAACTGTGTTGTCATCTGCATATCTGAGGTTATTGATATTTCTCCTGGCAATCTTGATTCCAGCAAGTGATTCACTCAGCCCAGCATTTTGCATGACGCATATGGGTTAAATAAGCAGGGTTCAATATACAGCTTTGATGTACTCCCTTCCCAATTTTGAACCAATCCATTGTTCCACATCCAGTTCTAACTGTTGCTTCTTGACCGGTGTACAGGTTTCTAAGGAGGTGGATAAAGTGATCTTATAATCCCATCTTTTTAAGAATTTTTCAGTTTGTTGTGATCCATATAATACAATAATGTTAACTATAGTCACCATGCTGTACCTGAGATCTCCAGAACTTATTTATCTATAAATAAAAGTTTTGTATTATTTGACTCACAAGTCTGCATTACCTCTCCCATGCTCAACTCCTATTAACCACCTCTTTCCTGTTTCTATGACTTTGTTTTCTTCCAAAAATAAGTGAGATCATATTGTATTTGTCTTTCTCTCTCTGACATAATTCACTTAACATAATGTCATCAGGATCAATCCATATTGTCACAAATGGGAGAATTTCTTTCCATTTTATATCTGAATAATATTTCACTTCATACAACAACATATTTTCTGTATTAATTTATCTCTTGACTTACACTTATATTGTTTCTGTATCTTGGCTATAGTGAACGCTGCTACAATGAACATGGGGATGCAGATCTCCCTATGAGATTATAATTTTATTTCCTCTGGACAAATAACCAGAAGTGGGAATGCTGAATCATATAGCAGTTCTATTTTTGACCATCATCAACAAATCTACAAAAAAGAAAATGCTGGAGAGAATGTGGAGGATTGGGAACCCTCCTATACTGTTGAAGGGAATGTAAATTGGTATAGTCACTTTGAAGAACAGTACAGAAGTTTCTTAAAATCTAAAAATAGAACTACCTTATGATGCAGCAACCCCCCTCCTGAGCATTTACCTAGAGAAAGCCATAATTCAAAAATATACACGCACTTTAATATTCACTGAAGTACTATTTACAATAGTCAGGACATGGAAGCAACCTAAATGTTCATCACCAGAGAAATTGGCAAAAAAGCTACTGTACATGGTACACATATACAAGAAATTATTCCTCAGCCATAATAAAAGAATGAAATAATGCCATTTTCAGCAACATGAATGGACTTAGAGATTGTCATACTGAGTAAAGTAAGTCAGACAGAGAAAGACAACTATATGATATTGCTTATATATATATATATATTTTGAAGAAATCTCCATACTATTTTCTATAGTGACTATGTAAATATATATTCCCCCAGAAGAATACCAGGGTTCTCATTTCTCTACATCACCACCAGCATTTATTATTTCTTGTATTTGATACTAAATATTTTAACAAGTATGAAGTAAAATATCATTGTGTTTCTGATTTATATTTCCCTGACAATTAGTAATGTTAAGCACCTGTCATGTACCTGTTGACAATTTATCTTTGGAAAAATATTCACTCATGTCCTTTGATCATTTTCAATTAAATTGTTTGCATTGTATTCATTTATTTACTTTCTATTATATTCAAATTATTTTTCCATTGAAGTTATCACAGAAAGCTGAGTACAGTTCCTTGAGACACATGGTAAGTATCTACTGGCTATCTGTTCGAAATATAGCAGAATGCACATGTCAGTTTCAAGCTCTAGTCTATCCCTGCCCCCAACTCTTCTCCCAAGTAACCATAAGTTCATTTTCTAAGTTTGTGAGTCTGTTTCTGTTTTGTAGATAAGGTCATTTGTGTCAAGATTTTTAAGATTTAACACATAAGTGATATAATGTGATACTTGTCTTTCTCTGTCTGACTTACCTGACTTAGTATGATTATCTCCAGAACCACCCACATTGCTGCAAATGACAGTATTCCATTCACTTTTTAAAAATTAATTTTTCTTTATTGAAGGATAATTGCTTTACAGAATTTTGTTGTTTTCTGTCAAACCTCAGTATGTATACATCCCCTCCCTTTAGAACCTCCCTCCCATCCCACCCCTCTAGGTTGATACAGAGCCCCTGTTTGAGTTTCCTGAGCCACACAGCAAATTCCTGTTGGCTATCTATTTTATATATGGTAATGTAAGTTTCCATGTTACTCTTTCCATACATCTCAACCTCTCCCCATGTCCATAAGTCTATTCTCTATGTCTATATCTCCATTGTTGCCCTGTAACTAAATTCTTCGGTACTATTTTTCTAGATTCCATACATATGCATTAGACTATGATATTTATCTTTCTCTTTCTGACTGACTTCACTCTGTATAGTTGGCCCATCTTTTTAGAAGTGACTCAAATGTTTTCATTTTTATGGCTGAGTAATATTCCATTGTGTATATGTACCGCAACTCCCTTATCCAATCATGTATCAATGGACACATAGCTGCTTCCATGTTCTAGCTACAGTAAATAATTCTGCAATGAAAAATGGGATACGAGTATCTTTTTTCAATTTTGGTTTCCTCAGGGTATATGCCTAGAAGTGGGATTGTTGGGTCACATGGTGGTTTTATTCCGACTTTCTTAAGGAATCTCATACTGTCTTCCATAGTAGCTGTATCAATTTACATTCCCACCAACAGTGCAAGAGGATTCCCTTTTCTTCCCACCCTCTCCAGCATTTATTGTTTGTAGACTTTTTGATGATGGCCATTCTGACCAGTGTGAGGTGATATCTCACTGAAGTTTTGATTTGCATTTCTCTAATAACTCCAGTACTTTGGCCACCTCATGCAAAGAGTTGACTCATTGGAAAAGACCCTGATGCTGGGAGGGATTTGGGGGCAGAAGAACAAGGGGACGAAAGAGGATGAGATGGTTGGATGGCATCACTGACTCGATAGACATGGGTTTGAGTAAACTCCGGGAGTTGGTGATAGACAGGGAGGCCTGGCGTGCTGCGATTCATGGGGTCGCAAAGAGTCAGACACGACTGAGCAACTGAACTGAACTTAACTGAATAATGAGCAATGTTGAGCATTTTTTCTATGTTTCTTAGCCATCTGTATGTATTCTTTGAGAAATGTCTATTTAGGTCTTTTTTCCCACTTTTTGACTGGGTTGTTTGTTTCTCTGGTATTGAGTTGTATGAGTTGCTTGTATATATGGAAATTAATCCTTTGTCAGTTTCTTCACTTATTATTTCCTCACATTCTGAGGGTTATCTTTTCACCTAGCTTATAGGTTCCTTTGCTGTGCAAAATCTTTTAAGTTTAACCAGGTCTCACTTGTTTACTTTTGTTTTTATTTCTGTCACTCTAGGATGTGGGTCATAGAGAATCTTGCTTTGATTTATGTCATTGAGTGTTCTGCCTATGTTTTCCTCTAAGAATTTTATAGTTTCTGGCCTTACATTTAGGTCTTTATTCCATTTTGAGTTTATCTTTGTGTATGGTGTTAGGAAGTGTTCTAATTTCATTCCTTACATGTAGCTGTCCAGTTTTCCCAGCACCATTTATTGAAGAGGCTGTCTTTGCCCGGTTGTATATTCTTGCCTCCTTTGTCAATAATAAGGTATCTAAGGTGCATGGGTTTATTTCTGGGCTTTCTATCTTGTTCCATTGGTTTATGTATCTGTTTCAGTACCATATTTCCTTGACGACTGTAGCTTTGTAGTATAATCTGAAGTCAGGAAGGTTGATTCTTCCAGCTCCATTCTTCTTTCTCAAGGCTGCTTTGGCAGTTTGGGGTCTTTTTTGTTTCCATATGAATTGTGAAATGTTTTGTTCTAGATCTGTGAAAAATGCCATTGGTAAATTGACAGGGATAGCATTGAATCTGTAGATTGTGTTGGTTGTATAGTCATTTGCACAATATTGATTCTTCCTGCCCAGAAACATGGACTATCTCTCCATCTGTTTATGTAGACTTTGATTTCTTTCATTAATATCTTATAATTTTTCATGTACAGTTATTTTGTCTCCTTAGGTAAGTTTATTCCTAGATATTTAATTCTTTTTTGCAATGCAAATGGATTGATTCCTTAATTTCTCTTTCTGATTTTTCATTGTTAATATAGAAAAATGCAAGTGATTTCTGTGTATTGATTTTGTATCCTGAAACTTTGCTAAATTCACTGATTTGTTCTAGTAATACTCTGATAGCATCTTGGGGTTTTCTATGTTCAGTGTCATGTCATCTGCAAACAGTGAGAGTATTACTTCTTCTTTTCCAATCTTGATTCCTTTTATTTTTTTTTCTTCGCTGATTGCTGAACTATGTTTACTTCCAGAACTATGTTGAATAATCGTGGTGGAAGTGGACACCCTTGTCTTGATCCTGATCTTATGGGGAATGATTTCAGTTTTCCACCATTGAGAGTAATGTTTGCTTTAGGCTTATCATATATGGCCTTTACTATGTTGAGGTAGTTTCCTTCTATGCCCATTATTTGAAGAGTTTTAATCATAAATGGGTGCTGATTAAAAGGCTTTTTGTCAAAGGCTTTTTCTGCATCTATTGAGATTATCATATGGTTTTTATCTTTCAATTTGTTAATAAGGTGTATCACATTGATTGATCTGCATATATTGAAGAATCCTTGCATTACTGGAATAAATCCAACTTGATAATGGTGTA